>NC_143264.1:26801789-26953753 GCF_984573655.1 Nuphar pumila
AAATGGTGCACGTGCCATTCGTGGTCCCATTTGTGAGATTTTAGAAGATAAAAGGTAAAATGAGATGAAATAAGTAATTTCTAAGGTATGTACATGCTCATACATTCTAATCTAATGTTTGAAATTTAAATTTGTCATTAATATCTAGTTATTACATTGTAGACTGGAAATTAAAATCCTAATCTAAGAAGAAAAACACTTTTCATGTATTTCCTGAAAAAAATATAAGTTAGTACAAGGCAATAGAAAGGCAAGCATGCAAAAGGAAGCATCATATTAGAACTAGCATGCATATGGCTATGCTAAATGAGAATATGGATATCTAGAGTGAATATGTATAATACATCTTATAATGTCTATATAAAGTAGAAAGGGCTTTTATATCTAAAGAAGACATATGTATTTAGCTGGGAATGATACCTATGCTAGCTAAAGAACACACACACACACACACATATATATATATATATATATATATATATATATATATATATATATATATATATATGTGTGTGTGTGTGTGTGTGTGTGTGTGTGTGTGTGACCTAAACATTATGTCTAAGCTAAGCATGGAAATGTAGGTGATATACACAGTTAAAATGAGGATAGCTATGCGGGGGCAGTGTACCGACTTAGTGCAGTGATATGACTGTGATAAATCCTCAAGAAAATGGCTCAGCAAGATGCTGTTGTATGATTTGAGTGGTGATTTGAGGCAGCAATAGGTTGTTACTATGCACCTAAGCAGATATCAGAATGAAGATACAGCTGCATGAAGATAGTTGACAGGGGTCGGTCATGGAGGCAAGTGTGGACTTGTCGTGAATCAGCAACATAGTGTCATGTGGTGGAGGCTGCCATGATATGGCGAAAGTGCAGCGATGGGCTGCGTGGTTTGATGGGCTAAGTGCAGGAAATGAATGGGTAATTGGTGAAGATGTAGTGGTTTTTCAAAGGACATCAAACTTCTAAAACCGAAACCGGCACTAATGTCCACTATTGTCACAAATCTCCAACTGTAAGTAGTTCAAGTCCTAATATCTGTATAGAACAGCTGAATTTCATTGAACCCTTTTGCCTCTCCCTATGCACAACCTAATTTCATCACCTAATACACAGGTTAGCTACTAACATTTATTAATATCATACATATTTACTAACTCACACAATAACAATATAGTTTGCTAATACAATTGTGCTGCTAACAATGCTGATATATACCAACTGCTGGCGTAAGCACTGACCATTGACTAACATAAATCGTATCAGCTAGCACCCTGTGCATTTTATTCAATGAAGTTCAAGTATCAATTAAGTTTTAATTATGAAACTTAGCTTAATCAGCACAATCGAATCATTAATCAGATTTTAGTACAGTAAATATCTTTGATTTCATGGTGTCAGTTTTCAAAAATAAATCTTCATTAACAGACTTCCTGACAATCAGATTCGTTTTCTTTTCTTTTTTTTTTTAGCACAGCCATGGGGATTTATATCAACCCAGAGCAGAAGCAACACATCAGACAGTGCAAATATGGAGTATGAAATAAACCAAAACATAGCCTGATAGCAATTCTTTTCAATGTTAGAACACCACTTATAAACAACTCCAGTACCCACAATTATACCATAAAACAACATACATGGTGATGTATAGACAGTAACAGAAATCTCCAAATTGAAGGATGCTTACAAGGACTGTTAACTTTTATTGACGAAACCTGTTAGTAACGACTAACACTGACTGATGCTAGATCAGTCACTGATGCATATTAGTATGGTCACTAAGCACGAACTATTTGTTGCTAACATCTTTGATAACCTAAAGGAAATTTTTAGCAGATGAGATGCTGATCTGCAGAATACTATCTAAACCCCGATAGACAATACATCAGCTAATATCCTGCAGACTGGGATTTTGAAATAGTGCCTACAAGAATTGACCAGTTCGGACATGAGCAGGAGTTGCATAGAGACTAGACTCCAAAAGTATCATTGAACTCGCTAGAGGCCGATTCTTCCCTTTCCCGATTTTATTGGGGCTCTTATCAGAACACTTATCATCCCATTGTTGACACGAAAACACACAGACACGCAATTGCCATGATGGCTGCATATGTACTTGCTCAAAATTTCAGGAATATACAGTGATAAGATAACGCAGTGTCACTCAGACATAAAGTTCAAGGGTGAAAATGGAATGAACAGCCAACGAACAGTTGCGAAACATACCTCACGCAAGCAGTGGTGATTTCAAGGACTTAGGTTGTCCCGGGGGTAGTGTACACCTGCAGAAAACAATAAGGATATATCATTCTTAAGTCAGGACAGGTGACCCTTAGCCATAGTTCGTGGTTTAGCTATAGCCGTGGCAGGTTGGCAATAGGATTTGTACACGCCGATTCTGTGTGGATTAAACCCCACTAGGCACACTGATCTTACTGTCAGTCATGAGATCCTGATCCGGGAGTTCATGCAGGAGGATCAATAAGAAAATTTCTGCATTGTTACACCAGTGTGGCTTGGAAAGCCATTCTTGCATTCCTCACAATCCTAATCTGATGTCCTTCTGGATACGTTATAGCATAGCTAAAATCTGTAACATGATTTCTGAACCGTGACTTACTTGGCATCATAATGGTGCTATTCATATCAACCAAGGGAAGTAACAGGGACCTGTGGGAGATCAAATGCACAAGCAAGGTTGCTGGAATTTATAAGCACAAAGGGAGCCCACCTTCGCGAGGGATTGGAACAAGCTGACCAAAGCGAGAAAAGAAAGAGAAAAAAAAAAGGTTTAAACAGGAAAGAGTATTAAATCAGTAAAAAAAAAAGGTTTTATGCTTTTAAACATTTGGACCTATCCTTGGTTCTTCAATTCCTCACACACAGAGGCGTTTGATTACCCACCATCGATCCATCAGAGAAGTTTGGTATCAAATGAACTCTAATAAGCTTAAAAGGAAGGGGGGCAATAAACAATTTAGCATGTAGTTCTGGGCTAGTGGAAGCCCTTTTACATCCAGACCACCTCATACATCATGCGATTATACTTATTATGCAGATAACAAAGAACGGATGGTGATAAAAAAAAAATTTAGACAGACTTTATATACGAGCATCACAAAAAAATGCATATCAGATATTACAGAAGCTGATCACTGGTTTGATTCCTGATAAACTGGGAGGAAAACACAGGTTGGATAAAATGAAAGGGGAAAAATTGGACACTAATTACAAACTCTTATAAAGAAGAGAAAAAAAAAAAGGAACTAAGAGAAAAAAAATGAGTAAGAAATAAAGGAGAGCGAAGCATTATAAGCCAAATTGATTAATCATACGTTAACTGTAAATCACACAAAAAAAAAGGGTATTAGACTAACATGGCATGAATCAAAACGATGAGATGGATTAACATACGGGTGTTTGAAGGCACAAGTGAGCAACTAGGTGGAGATCCACGGGCAAATGAGAGGAAAGAAAAAAAAAAAAAGGAACAGGCGAATGAGATATTCCCCCTGTTAATTCGGTACGATTCTGTTAATCGACCTTTTGAATCGGATGTCGGCATCCAGATGAGCCTTCCCAAGGGAGTTTTACCGAATATTAGTTCAAAGACAATGAAAGAGGGGCTTCTAACAGTTAATTACTGGACGCTCGTTTGATCAGCCATCACATGGCCACTCAATCAAATATAGGGAATCCTTGTGCCTCAAAAAAAGAAAAGAGAATCACAATTCCAAAAACCAAAAAAAAAAAAAACGAGGATAAAACCTATAAGGGAGATTGAAATCCAAAGAGGAACAAATGAAAGTTTATAACTAACCGGTGCTAACATAAGCAAGAATGTAAGATGTTGGAATACTCTGATTCCGTCAGTTTTGCACATCGGTGACCTGATTTCACTATAGGCGAATCGATGCTACCGGTAGGTGCTTTACTAGAACGATGAACAAAAGAGAAGAGAGGGGCGAAAGGAAGGAAAATAGAATATGAAGCTAGGAGGTGAAGAGATTCTTACCGTAGCTTGCAGAGTTTTATGAAGAGCGAGATTCCCCTTTTCCTTCTCTTCTTGCCCCGGAGACCTTCAAGAGGCTGCAGGGGTCTAGGAGGAGGAGGTCGGCCTTTGATGGAGACGATGGGTAATGTTTGCAGATGATCCCTTCAGAAGAATAGTCAATGGAAAAACAAAAGAGAATCACAGATGATATTGATAATGGCTTAGCAGACAAACTCGGTACAGTGAGATGAAGAATGGGTGTCGACCGCGGATGATGAAAGTCAAGGTCCCCAATGTGTGGAATGACCTCTCCTTTTAAAGACGAAGGAGAAAGCTCCAGAAGGGCTTTCGTTAGAGATGGAGGGTTCGGAGGGAACGGAAGGCCTGTGAGGCCGTTGGCCATCGACGGTGTTGGGGCCATCTCTATGGAGCTCGCGATGAGGGGAGTGCGGCTGAGGGTTTCGAGAGTGAAAGAGAGGGGTATCGTCTTCCTCATTTGAAAACCCTAAAAGGGAATTTTACAATGGGCCCCTTTTAATTTTAAAATTTTTACAAAGAGGGGCTCGATTTTCAACAAAAGTTTTTGTCTAAAAAGATTGTTTTAAAAAAAAATGATGGTTTTCAAAAAGAGGTTTTTCAAAAACTAATTTTTTTGTTTCTTTTCTACTTTCATGAGTTTTTTTTTTTTTTGTTATTTTCTTGACATTTTCTATATTTTTTTGATATTTTTGGAGTAAAGTCCTAAAATTTACAAAGATTTAAAAATAAATTTTTTGTATTTATTATTATTATTATTATTATTATTTTTTAAGAAATATTTATAAAGAGGGTTTTCGAATGCTATTTTGAAAATTTCTTCAAAAAAATGGGTTTCGGATCCATGTTTTGAGAAAATGTTCGAGTTTTGAAACTCGAATCGAGAAATACAACATAATGGATCCAAACAGACATTGGGCGAAATGTCTGAGCTTTTCAAAAGTTATTTTGGAAATTTCGAGAATTTGATTTTAAATATTTGGACAACGAAGCTCAGGTTTGGATCTTTTATCTGGATCCGGATCCGAAATTGAGTCAGATTTATAAAATGAATTTAATTTCAATAAATCTTGAGAAATAAAATAGAATTTAGCTTTAAAACTGACTCAATTACCCAGAAAATGAAGATAAAAGGGCAAAAAGGGGAATATTTACAAGATTTTAAAAAATTTATGGTGTTCACAGATGCCCCTCATTGCTACTGAGCCGGTTGAAAGCCGAGCTTAGTGGCAAAGAAACACTCCAAATTTTGAAAAATGTTTCAGTTAGCCAATTTGAACTGTGGTAGAAGAATTATTTTGAACGTGGCTTTTCAGGCTTAGAACCTTATCCTGAATGGCTTGAGGGGGACGAAATCCTCGAAAATGATATGACTGAATAGATAGAAATGAGAAAATCGTGACGGGACTTTGAGCAAAGATCCCAGTAATGGTGAAAAGATAGGAATTTTGATCGAGTCTCATGGGTGAGACAAGATCAATTTTATGGAATGAATCAGGCTTAGCCCTTAACCTGGATGGGACGAAGATATATCGGGATAATTTGGGATGGGGAGAGGAATATAAGTGGTCCTCGATGGGACATCTCTGAGAGAAATGCCTCGTGAGATGAAACTCTAGCATGATTCCTTCCTGGATGGATATACAAAGAGCATGGATTCCTTTGTGGGAAAAACCATGATGGGATGGAAGGATTACCTCGTCGAAACGAGGTTCAGGTTTAACCAAAACCTGAAGAAGGAAGATATCTCGTGGAACGAGATTCAAGCTTAACCCTTATCCTGAAAGGGGCGTCCGTATAGCATCTTCGAACGAGGGAGCCGTGATGGGACAACAAATGTATCGCAAAAGCGAGATTCAGGTTTAACCCTTGACCTGAGTGGGGGGGGGGGAATCACATGAAGTTCTCAGATGAATAAACCGTGGAAGGATTAGAAAGGATATCTAGTCGTAATGAGACTCAGGTTTAACCCTAACCTGAACAGAAAGATACCTCGTGAAGTGAGGTTCAGGCTTAACCCTTAACCTGAAAGGGATGACCATACGGAATCCTCGGATGAAGAAACCATGATGGGACCTTCAGAATTTGGACGAACAAATCCGAAAGGGGTTTGTGAGAAGAGAAAAACAAGGGATTCCCTAAAGCTTGGAAAGGGGATGATCTTGGGCGCCTCATTGCTCAGACTAAAAATCAGCTTTCTAAAACAGACGACCTCTCGCAGAAGGTTTGGGTGATACCTCGAGGAGCGAGGTAACATGTTTAATCCTTAGCCTGAATGGATACAGAATCCTCGAGGAGCGAGGAAAACTGCGATGGGCCTCTAGACTTTGCACAACAAGTCCACGAGGGGTTTTTGCAAAAGAATGAAAATGGGGATCCCTAAAGCTTGAAAAGGGGTTGTTCTTGGGCGCCTCATTGCTGAGATTGAAAATAGCTTTTGACAATAACAGATCTTTTGCAAAAAGTTTAGGTTTAACCCTTATCCTGAGCGGGAACTGTCTATGGTGGGACAGTGGGGAACACAGGGAAGTGTGCAGATCTGAGAGCGCTCAGATCAGGCGGAAAGGAAAGGACTTTTCAGTCCTAAGGAGGGATGACGTCAGGATACGTCAAAACGACCTCAAGTTCACACTTCATGTTGGGATAATTAGAAAATATTGCCAATAAGGTGCCAAAAATTGTAGTTGATTCAGAATGATTGAATTGTGCTCATGTGTGAAAATATCACCTCTTTCTACTTAGAGTATTAATTCCAACAGGGCTAACTCTGTAGAATTTAAGAATCAAATTCAAATTTGTTTGCTGTTGAGTTTCTTCAAGGAAGATATCAATTTCCTTGATATGAAAGAGAGGAAACATTCTTAGCTTCATAAAAGCAATCAAGCGAAAAGATATTGATAACGAATTTCACATAGATAAAGATGATTCTTGACAGTTTCGGGCAGTTTGATATCCTGGGTATTTTTCATGATGATCTTTTTGCACTCTTTTGAATCACGGATCTTTTCTGGGTTCTTTTACATCCTCCTTCATTTTGGAGATGTCCTGACTTTTTTCTCTTTTTCGAGGAAGGGTACGTCACAAACTCCTTCATCTTGGAGATGCTCCGATCCTTCTTTTTCTTTCTCAGGAATTATGACATTGGTTCTTGGGTTGAAATCTCTAAATGATAGCAGAAATCAAATATCTTTTAGGGTTTGTCAGTAGGTTCATCGCATCCGCCTTCATCTCGACGATGATCCAAGCTTTCCCTGGAAGGATCCGTCACAAACTCCGTCATCTTGGAGATGTTTCAAATCTTTCTTTGGCCCCGGGGGTCTACTTGCTTAATTCGCCTTCATCTTGACGACAATTGAGAGATCCCTTTTGCGGATATTTGATTGCAGCTTAGCTTGGATGACTGAGGATATATAGATTGGGTAGGTTCTTTTTACTGCCCAGAGTATTTCCACTGTCTTACTGCCAAAAAAAATGATCTTTAGGAATGTGCCATAGCTATGATCAATATCAATTCGCTCATGGCTTTTCAACATCATTGAATTTTCCTTTGCCGGTCATATCGGAGATTTTTCTTTATCCTCTTGGTTGACCAACAAAAACAGCTGAAATTTAGTTCGTATTTCGCAAAAGTCTTACTCTTTTGGAAATAATACTAAAGGTAGCCTGAGATAATTCTTTTATGTGATGAAAATTTTGAGATCAACAATGTCTTTTTGATAGAAAATTGGCAAAAATATTCTATAAATCCCTGATGAAAGAAATCGCTTGATATCGAGTCGACACGTCCGTGACAAAATTCTCCTCTCTTTTTCCCCCAAAAGAGAGACTCAGGCTTAAGCCCTTACCTGAATGGGAAGTTGGAAATACTCCTCTCTTCCCTGAAAAGAGGAGGTGTTTGCAAAACAGAACTTTCGAAGAGAAATTAAGTTTTCGTCAAAACTCCCTATCTCTAGGCTTCTCTTATGGAAAGGCGGTGATGTCTTCTTTTAAATCGTTGTAATTTTTGAAAAGATTTTTAAATGAAAAACATGTGAAAACCAGACATCAAATAATAAAAACCGGTTCTCACTAGTGGATGAGACCGGATCGAACTCAGGGAACGGGAATATTTCGTATTCAAGTACACAAATCTAAACTATTCTTTATTGCCGAATTATTGAAATGTAAAATGTTCAGAAAAGGTAAAAACAACTAACTATTACAACAAATGAATACCCTTCGCAGAGGGCGTAAAATGCAATATTTACAAACCCAATTAAATTCTTAATTCTAATCTAAAAATAAATAAAAAGACGCTTTATTCTTCGTACTTCGTGTCACGTAATCGCTTCCGCTCCAGTCTTTGCTATCCTGCACAATTCAAATGAACACGAGCAGTACCAGAGATAGACACTAAAACTATACTAAACAACTTATTTAAATGCTAAAAATACTATGGCTAAGTAATTCACTAAGCAATTTTAAGAACTAAAAATCAAAACTAACTGACAACATTCTCTTAACTAAATAAAACTATTTAACTAAATTGCAACTAAATGACTAACAATTACTTCTTAACTAATAGCTAATTAGTCATTTAACTAACTATTAACTAATACTCAATTAACTAATGTCTAACAGGAACGTAAACTAATTACAAAAACAAAACAAGGAATGCAATCAATTAAAAACAAGAAATATCATGAATTAAAAACTTTGAATCACTAACTATGACAAACTGAAAAACTAGAATGAAACACAGAAGATCGGAAAGAAAACAATCACAACAAGAGATTTCTACTACAACCGAATAGAAACAGAAAACAACTATGAAGAAATGGTAATAATAACTATGCTATATCAAAATACATCATTTAACTACTGAATCAATTAACAACTACTAAATCAATTAACAAAATCTACTGAAAACAACTACTGAATCAATTAACAAACAGAAATCACTACTGAATCAAAACAAAAAGAAATTACTACTGAATGAATTAACAAAAAGAAATTACTACTGAATCAATTAACAAAAAGAAATTCTACTGAATCAAAACAAAAATAAATTACTACTGAATGAAAACAACTACTGAAGCAATTAACAAAATCTAAAAAAAAACTGTAAACTAAAAATGATCGGCCGATGAACAAAAGAACATAATCGTAAATGTATTTTTTTCATTTTTGTTTTTTTTTCTTTTTCACTTTTTCAGTTTTTTTTTTCTTTTTATTTCTGTTTTACAGATATAGCAATAACCAGAAGAAGATTTGAAGAATAAGAAAGGAGAAGAAAAATAGGATTTATTGAAGAAGAAGAAGAAGTTAAAAAAAAAACAAAAACAGATCGGAAGAAGAAATCGGAAGAAGAACAAGAAGATCTGAAGGAGAAGAAGAAGAAGAAGAAGAAATTGAAAGAAGAAGAGGAAGAAGAAGAAGATCTGAAGGAGAAGAGTCAGAACTTACCGTGATGAAGAAGAAGCTGAAGAAGAGGTGGCGGCCTCCACCACCTGTCGTCGGAATAAGGATCTTCCACCAATGCCGTCGGCTGGAGTGTAGATAGAGAAAGAGGAAGAAATAGAAGTTAGGGAAAAGGATAGCCACCGGCAATGGTGGAGGGAGGAGAGAAGAGAGGGATTAGAGGGAAAGAGGGGAAAAAAGGCTTCAGGCGTGAATGGGAGGAGGCGCCCTTTCTTTCCCTGTTTTTGGGGTTTTTAAAAACAACAAACCGGCTGGAACCGGTTTGAAACAAATGCAAACCGGTTCAAGCCGGTTTGGTTATTTTTTTTTTAAATTCAAACCGGTTCAGCCGGTTTGTTTATGATTTTCTCAATTTTTTCCAAGAAACCCAAACCGTGTAAACCGGTTGGTTATTTTATATTTTTTTTCAATTTAAAAAAAAACAAAAACAAAAACTATGTAAACTAGTTTATTATAAAGTTTTCAAAAATTAAAATCAAAACTTATTTATAAAGAAACTAAAAAAAAACTATTCTAACTATTTATATTTATATTTAATTTTTTTTCTTTTCTAAAAAAAAACAAACATTTAAAATGATTTTAAAAACTATTTTCTCTATTTTTTTATTTTATTTTTAATTGAAAACTAACACTAGACTACTATGAATATAACAAAAACTAAAATATGTATAAAAATGTAAAATGAAACTATTTTTCATGCATTTTCTATTTTTAAATCATTTTAGCACATTTACTCGAAAACTAACATAAATTTGGGTTTTTAAAACATTATTTTATAAAATCACGCATATTTTAATGTTAATAAACCCTGAATTATATGCATGATCAAATACCCCCATGCTTATGTTTTGCTAGTCCTCGAGCAAACTGAGAGACTGGTCAAGAATCGAGAGTCTAGGACCGGCCGAGTACCAATGAATGCAACTTCAGATAAGTGGTGAATATGATCAGGCTTGACTTGATCAAGCACCTTCTGCATCTGTACCTCTTGCTTACTAAAAATTGGTGATCCTAAAGGCTGAGAAAATGGGGCTTTATATGATGAAAATGTATGTTGTAAGTAAGGCCCCTTCTGTTGAGGTATCATGGAGATCGACTCATTAGTAGAAATGATATGAGGTTCATGAGTCGATTCCTGAGTGGGGTGACACGCCTTCCCATACTGAAGGAATGTAACAGATTCGACTTGCTCATGATGTGAATCGGTGGGTTGCAAGTCAAATGACATGGAATCCTCTCCCTTAGATACAACAGACTGACTGTGAAGGTTCCCCTGGCTTTGCCTACTGAAAGTCTCAACCAACTGTCCCATTTGAGTCTCTAGCTTGGCTATTGACTGCGTATGGGAACTCAAAACTTGTAATATCCTATCTTGGAAGGATTGACTAAATGAAGGCTCATGAGGATGGGGTTGAGGATAAGCATGTTGGGCTGGGGGATGAACCTGTGAAAAAATGGGGTGCGAGTAACCTTGTGAAGGATTACTGGGTCTATACTGTGTCTGGGAGGGCTGATGGGATGGAAAAATAGACTGGTTTCGCCAACCTGGGTTATATGAGGATGTAAATGAATCGGGCATGGGTTTAGCGAAACCTTGGGCAGCATTCACCTGCTCCTGAACGAATTCAGGATATAATGACGCTGCCGGACAATCCGCAACACAGTGTGCAGGGCTAGCACATAGCTCACACACTCTTTCTACTTGATTTCTCGAAGAATTGGCTAGGAATTGATCTAACTTCCTAGTCAATTGGTCAACCTTGGTACGCAATTCTAATTCGGACCCAACTTCGGAAATCCCAACCTTCCTAGGGCCACTAGACAGAGATGTAGTCCTATCGAGCCGTGAAGACAAGTTATGATGCATCGTGTTTTCACTCAAGGTCTCGAATAGAGACCACGCCTCGTCCTCACTTTTGAGCATAAAAGTGCCCCCACAAGACGAATCAACCATTTGACGATGCTTTTCAGTAAGCCCGTCATAAAAATACTGCACCAACTGCCAACGAGGCACCTGGTGATGGGGACACTTGCGGAGAAGATCTTTCAATCTCTCCCAAGACTCGTGAAATTGTTCTTCCTCAATTTGAGAAAAACTGGTTATAGTTTTACGAAACTGATTCGTTTTACCAATTGGGAAGTATTTTTTTAAAAATTCTCTTTGCATTCCTTCCCAAGTAGTAATACGAACCGTCTCAAGAGATTTTAACCAGTGCTTGGCTTTATCTTTGAGAGAGAACGGAAACAAGGTTAACTGCATAGCATCTTCTCCAAAATTATTGATTCGCACAGTCGAGCAAATCTCAAGGAATTCGTCGAGATGACGATATGGGTCCTCATTGCTAAGGCCATAAAACGAAGGTAACATTTGAATCACACTGGCCTTAATCTCAAAATGGCTCGCTCCTACATCAGGTCTCGTGATGCAGGAGGTGGGAGTATACGTATTTGGCATGAAGTACTCCCGCAAAGGACGGATCAATTGATGATCGTCAGCCATTGCATACACCTTGGAGTAGACCGGTGTAGCACACGTCCTAACTTTGGGTTTTCTACCTAACTAACGCACTAAGCGGCCAAACCACAAAGCGAGTGAAAAAACAACAAAAACTAAACAAACACCACGCAGTTACACATAACAGAGATTATGCAAAGAAATATGAAATCTATGTGTACGGTACCAATCGTACACAGTCACCTCTAAGGGGGTCCTAGTAGGTGGGCTATGCAGAAAAATAAGCTCTTCTCTAAGATATGCAATTACGTGGTTCTAAACCTAAATGCAACACAAACACTAGGCAATAAAGCGAATACTAATATTACACCGTTCCTCGGCAACGGCGCCAAAAATTTGATGTCTTCTTTTAAATCGTTGTAATTTTTGAAAAGATTTTTAAATGAAAAACATGTGAAAACCAGACATCAAATAATAAAAACCGGTTCTCACTAGTGGATGAGACCGGGTCGAACTCAGGGAACGGGAATATTTCGTATTCAAGTACACAAATCTAAACTATTCTTTATTGCTGAATTATTGAAATGTAAAATGTTCAGAAAAGGTAAAAACAACTAACTATTACAACAAATGAATACCCTTCGCAGAGGGCGTAAAATGCAATATTTACAAACCCAATTAAATTCCTAATTCTAATCTAAAAATAAATAAAAAGACGCTTTATTCTTCGTACTTCGTGTCACGTAATCGCTTCCGCTCCAGTCTTTGCTATCCTGCACAATTCAAATGAACACGAGCAGTACCAGAGATAGACACTAAAACTATACTAAACAACTTATTTAAATTCTAAAAATACTATGGCTAAGTAATTCACTAAGCAATTTTAAGAACTAAAAATCAAAACTAACTGACAAAATTCTCTTAACTAAATAAAACTATTTAACTAAATGACTAACAATTACTTCTTAACTAATAGCTAATTAGTCATTTAACTAACTATTAACTAATACTCAATTAACTAATGTCTAACAGGAACGTAAACTAATTACAAAAACAAAACAAGGAATGCAATCAATTAAAAACAAGAAATATCATGAATTAAAAACTTTGAATCACTAACTATGACAAACTGAAAAACTAGAATGAAACACAGAAGATCGGAAAGAAAACAATCACAACAAGAGATTTCTACTACAACCGAATAGAAACAGAAAACAACTATGAAGAAATGGTAATAATAACTATGCTATATCAAAATACATCATTTAACTACTGAATCAATTAACAACTACTAAATCAATTAACAAAATCTACTGAAAACAACTACTGAATCAATTAACAAACAGAAATCACTACTGAATCAAAACAAAAAGAAATTACTACTGAATGAATTAACAAAAAGAAATTACTACTGAATCAATTAACAAAAAGAAATTACTACTGAATCAAAACAAAAAGAAATTACTACTGAATAAAAACAACTACTGAAGCAATTAACAAAATCTAAAAAAAAACTGTAAACTAAAAATGATCGGCCGATGAACAAAAGAACATAATCGTAAATGTATTTTTTTCATTTTTGTTTTTTTTTCTTTTTCAGTTTTTCAGTTTTTTTTCTTTTTATTTCTGTTTTACAGATATAGCAATAACCAGAAGAAGATTTGAAGAATAAGAAAGGAGAAGAAAAATAGGATTTATTGAAGAAGAAGAAGAAGTAAAAAAAAAAACAAAAACAGATCGGAAGAAGAAATCGGATTAAGAACAAGAAGATCTGAAGGAGAAGAAGAAGAAGAAGAAATTGAAAGAAGAAGAGGAAGAAGAAGAAGATCTGAAGGAGAAGAGTCAGAACTTACCGTGATGAAGAAGAAGCTGAAGAAGAGGTGGCGGCCTCCACCACCTGTCGCCGGAATAAGGATCTTCCGCCAATGCCGCCGGCTGGAGTGTAGATAGAGAAAGAGGAAGAAATAGAAGTTAGGGAAAAGGATAGCCACTGGCAATGGTGGAGGGAGGAGAGAAGAGAGGGATTAGAGGGAAAGAGGGGAAAGAAGGCTTCAGGCGTGAATGGGAGGAGGCGCCCTTTCTTTCCCTGTTTTTGGGGTTTTTAAAAACAACAAACCGGCTGGAACCGGTTTGAAACAAATGCAAACCGGTTCAAGCCGGTTTGGTTATTTTTTTTTTAAATTCAAAACGGTTCAGCCGGTTTGTTTATGATTTTCTCAATTTTTTCCAAGAAACCCAAACCGTGTAAACCGGTTGGTTATTTTATATTTTTTTTCAATTTTTAAAAAAAACAAAAACAAAAACTATGTAAACTAGTTTATTATAAAGTTTTCAAAAATTAAAATCAAAACTTATTTATAAAGAAACTAAAAAAAAAACTATTCTAACTATTTATATTTATATTTAATTTTTTTTCTTTTCTAAAAAAAAACAAACATTTAAAATGATTTTAAAAACTATTTTCTCTATTTTTTTATTTTATTTTTAATTGAAAACTAACACTAGACTACTATGAATATAACAAAAACTAAAATATGTATAAAAATATAAAATAAAACTATTTTTCATGCATTTTCTATTTTTAAATCATTTTAGCACATTTACTCGAAAACTAACATAAAATTGGGTTTTTAAAACATTATTTTATAAAATCATGCATATTTTAATGTTAATAAACCCTGAATTATATGCATGATCAAGCGGCCGAAAAACAAAGTTGAGAAAGTATCACAGAGGAGCGAGTCCATCACACTCTCCCTAAAAGAGGGTCCTCTGTGAAAGGATTTGGCCAAGGATGAGAAAAAACAAAGGGCAACAAAAGAAACGAGCTTCCGTCGAAGCTCTCCCTAACCAAAAGGGCTCTTTTGTGTAAAGTTGGTTGTTGTTTTGCAAACTGTTCGCGAAGAAAATGAGTCTCTTCAAACTCTCCTTGGCAGAGGGTTCTTGCGAACTGAAGATGGTTGCATGCGAAAGGAATGAGCTCCCTCGAACTCTCTCTGAAGAGGGTCCTTCGCAAGAAAAGATTGATTTTTGATAAAATGATGACCTGAAGGTCGAAATTGAGAATTTAGAGCTTGAATAATGAGGATTTGTTAGTGCAAAGACTGAACCGGGAAGGCTAACTGATTAGTCAGCCCAACACTAGCACGAGCGCTAGATGTACCAGCACGAGCACTGGATTTTGAAAAATGCCTCAGTACGAGCGCTGGGTTTTCAAAAATGCACACCAGCACGAGCACTGGGTTTTCGAAAAATGTGCCCCAGAACGAGCACTGGGTTTTCGAGAGTGCAAACCAGCATGAGCGTTGGATTTTCGAAAAGCACATCAGTACGAGCACTGGGTTTCGAAAATGTACACCAGTACGAGCACTAGATTTTTCAACGGAGATTCTGCACGGGAGACCGACATTCTAAGATACTTGAGAATTGAATAAGAATGATTGTCGGTGTTTTCAGGATTATCCCTTATCCTGAAGGCGAAGAAATGAGTGAGTGTGAAAACTCGAATTCACAATAATTTGTCCAATACGAGCATTGGAAAAGGGAAGTTCAAGTCGGGACTTGAGACTTCAAAAATAAGAATATACAAAAAGGAAAATCCGAGTCGGAACCCGATTTTTAAATACAAGAAAGAAAGTGAGAATCGGGTTTGAAAACTCGAATTCTCAAAACAATGAATTGTCCAACACGAGCGTTGGATTCAAAAGGAAGTTCAAGTCGGAACTTGAGACTTCAAAAAATAAGAACATTCAAAAAGGAAAATCTGAGTCGGAACCCGATTTTTAAATACAAGAAAGAAAGTGAGAATCGGGTTTGAAAACTCGAATTCTCAAAACAATTAATTGTCCAACACGAGCATTGGATTCAAAAGAAAGTTCAAGTCGGAACTTGAGACTTCAAAAATAAGAATATACAAAAAGGAAAATCCGAGTCGGAACCCGGTTTTTAAATACAAGAAAATGAGTGAGAATCGGGTTTGAAAACTCGAATTCTCAAAAAAAATGAATTGTCCAACACGAGCATTGGATTCAAAAGGAAGTTCAAGTCGGAACTTGAGACTTCAAAAATAAGAATATACAAAAAGGAAAATCTGAGTCGGAACCTGGTTTTTTTAAATACAAGAAAGAAAGTGAGAATCGGGTTTGAAAACTCGAATTCTCAAAACAATGAATTGTCCAACACGAGCATTGGATTCAAAAGGAAGTTCAAGTCGGAACTTGAGACTTCAAAAATAAGAATATACAAAAACGAAAATCCGAGTCGGAACCCGGTTTTTTTAAATACAAGAAAGAAAGTGAGAATCGGGTTTGAAAACTCGAATTCTCAAAACAATGAATTGTCCAACACGAGCATTGGATTCAAAAGGAAGTTCAAGTCGGAACTTGAGACTTCAAAAATAAGAATATACAAAAGGAAAATCCGAGTCGAAACCCGGTTTTAAATACAAGAAAGAAAGTGAGAATCGGGTTTGAAAACTCGAATTCTCGAAAAAATGAATTGTCCAACACGAGCATTGGATTCAAAAGGAAGTTCAAGTCGGAACTTGAGACTTCAAAAATAAGAATATACAAAAAGGAAAATCCGAGTCGGAACCCGGTTTTTAAATACAAGAAAATGAGTGAGAATCGGGTTTGAAAACTCGAACTCTCAAAAAAAAATGAATTGTCCAACACGAGCATTGGATTTAAAAGGAAGTTCAAGTCGGAACTTGAGACTTCAAAAATAAGAATATACAAAAAGGAAAATCCGAGTCGGAACCCGGTTTTTAAATACAAGAAAATGAGTGAGAATCGGGTTTGAAAACTCGAATTCTAAAAAAAAATGAATTGTCCAACACGAGCATTGGATTCAAAAGGAAGTTCAAGTCGGAACTTCAGACTTCAAAAATAAGAATATACAAAGGAAAATCTGAGTCGAAACTCAAATGGGAAGAAAATAATTCTAATCTGGAAGTCAAAACTCAAAGGATTGACAAAAGCATGAATAGATTTTGACGATGAAGATGAGAGATTCATTCGAGATCCTTGACCCAAGGTGGCCAAAGATCCGAATTTATTTATGATGGCCTCAGAGTTTTCCCCTATCCTAAGGGAGCATAGAACAAAATTGGAGGTGAATTGAAGAATTTATGGGAAATAATTCAGGTTTATCTCTTAACCTGAAAAAGAATAAAATTTATAAAATGGAGAAGAATTTAAAGAGATTTATTGAAAATTTATTTTGAAAAAGAATTCTCACGGGTAGTAGCGATGCTCCTATGAGGGGTATCAGGATTATCCCTTATCCTGAATGGGAATACCTTGGACAACGAGGGTCAGGTTTTTCCCTTAACCTGAGGGGGAAATAAAAAGAATACCTCATTGAAAAGAGGCATCAGGTTTATCCCTTAACCTGAAGGGATTTAAAAAATAAGGGAATAAAATTTAGTAAAATTGATAAAACTTAATGAAACTAAACCAATTGATAAAATTGACAATAAATTGATAAAATTTGATTAGATAAAATGAAACGAATGCAACCAAGTTATCAAAGAGTTGGTAAAATTTTTAGAAAAGGATTTGTCTGATCCTGTCTGTCTTTATGATGAAGGAAAATAAGTATAGATCAAAATAAAATGCCCCAGTATCAGGGGGAAGAAGGTGAGAAGAATATTGCTTTATTTGAAAAGACTTTTGAGGAATACAAAAGGCTATGATGAACAATTTAAGTGTAAAATTTCTTCAGGTGTAAAGCATTAATGGGATCTGGCAGTTCAACCCCATCCGCGTTGATCAGACGATAGGAATTGCGGGGCAGCGCCTCTTTAACCACATAAGGGCCTTCCCAATTGGGTGACCACTTGCCCTTTGGCCGATGTTTGATATGAGCTGTTGATCTGAGCACAAGGTCATTGACTCAGAATCTTCTCTCAATAACTGATTTGGCGTAGTGCCGAGCTATCCTCTGACGATAGGCCTGAGCGTGCTCTATTGCCTTGAGTCTTTTCTCATCTAATAGATCAAGCTGTACCAATCTCTGCTGCTGATACTGATCAAGTGGAAGTTTAATGAGTGACGCAAACTTGAGTGCGGGCTTCTGAACATGTAGAGGTAACACCACCTCCGTCCCATAAACAAGCTCTGAAGGCATAGCATTGGTTGGGGTTCGAATGGTGGTTCGGTACGCCCAAAGTGCGTCGTACATCTTCTCGTGCCAATCACGGCCCGTCTCCACAGTTCTTTCCAGAATGCGGATCAAAATCTTGTTGGTGGCCTCTACTTGGCCGTTCCCTTGGGGATAGTAAGGAGCTGAGAAATGGTGATGAATCCCGAACTTCGAGCAGAAGGTCTTCATCTTTTCATTCTTGAAATGACTGCCATTGTCTGACACAATATCGTGTGGGACGCCGAAACGGCAAAGAAGATTCTTATGGATAAACGAGACACCATGTCGGCCTTCTATCGTTCGCAGAGTGATAACTTCGACCCATTTGGTGAAGTGTTTTGTAGCTGCGAGGAAATATCGATGGCCATTAGAAGCCGAAGGAGTGATCGGGCCCGACTACATCAAAGGCCCACATCGAAAAGGGCCAAGGAGAGACCACGGATTGTAAGTATGCGGCTGGCGCATGAATGAAAGGTGTGTGCATTTGACATTTGACGCACTTCCTTACAAATTGATGGCAATCCTGCTGCATGGTTTTCCAGTAGTATCCTGCCCGAATAATCTGCTTGACGAGTGCTTGGTAGCCGACGTGACCACCACAAATTCCTTCGTGTGCCTCTCGGACAACTTCCATGGCTTCATCTTTATCTAAGCATCTGGCATACTCAGAACTGAAACTACGACGGTAGAGAATAATGGCAAGGATGAAATAGCGGACTGACATGCGTTGAATTGCACGCTGCTCCCTTCTCGGCATGCCTGGTGGGAATTCACCAGTTTCGATAAAGCTTTTGATATCTTGGTACAAAGGCTTTTCTTTCTGGGCGGCCTGGTTTACTCGCTCAACTGGAATGTAGGCAGGTTGATCAAGTCTGCCGATCTCGAAGGAACGACAGGATTCACTGTCTTTAAAAGACAAAATAGAACCTAAGCAGGCTAAGCCATCAGCTATGTGATTGTATTCCCTCTTGACATGATTGAGCTGAAATTCTTCAAGGTTTCCTATGAGAGCTAAGGCAATCTTCTGATAAGGGATTAACTTTGAATCCTTGACTTGCCATTCAGCATTAACTTGACTGACAACAAGTAATGAGTCGCCGAAGGCGTGTACTCTCTTGACATCAAAGCTCTGCAAAATTTTAAGGCCTTGTATTAGAGCTTCATACTCGGCCATGTTATGAGTACATTGGAAATTGAGCTTGAGGGAATAAGGGAGCATCTCCTTTTCAGGAGTGATCAACAAGATCCCAATCCCTATACCCGACATATTTCTAGCTCCGTCAAAGAATAGAGTCCAGACTGGAGATTCCTGAATACTGCAGATGCGGTCATCAGGAAAATCATCTTACGCTTTGATCTCTTCTGTTAACGAGAAATCTGCCAACTGATCTGCGATGAACTGACCCTTGACTGACTTCTAAGAAACATATTCCAGGTCATACTGCATTAGGAGGACTTGCCATTTCGCAATTCGTCCAGTAAGGAAAGGCTGCTCAAGGATGTATTTGAGAGGGTTGAGCCTTGACAGAATTTTGATTTCCGATGCCAGGAGATAATGTCTCAGCTTCTGACACATCTATACCAAGGCTAAACATGTCTTTTCCATCTGAGAGTATCTCTTCTCATAATCGATGAAGGTCTTGCTGATGTAGTAGATGGCATGTTCTATCAGGCTGCCTTCCTCATATTGTGCAAGAAATCTGCCACACGCATTCTGATTGACAGAAATATACAGAAGAAGCGGTTTTCCAAGTTCTGGTGGCTTCAGAACAGGTGGATTGAGAAGATACTGCTTGATGCGCTCAAATGAGAGCTGGCATTTGTTCTCGTCGCGAAATTTTTCCCCCGTCTTCCCTTCCTTGCGGAAGAGAAAAAGAGAGAAACGCTTTCGCGCTTCAAACTTTGACCGGATTTTGGAAATTGTTTTGAAATACTCGCCTCCGTTTTTGAAAATTGCGGGAAAATCCATGGGATGGGGCTCGACCTGTCGGTACGAGGTTCGACCGTTTCTGCCGCCTTTAACAGGGGTAATCGAACCAAGGACCAAAACTATGCTTGACTTAGCGAAATTATCAAAGTTATGTTCTATCCTAAATGCATAGAGAATTCAGGCATGTGCTATGAGATTTTGGAAAATGCCAGTTGGAAAACATGATGTATGCTTAGAAAAACATTTGGAGTTGGGAAGAATCTCTCAGGAAAAAGGTCAATTTCTCAGAAAACTCAGATAAAAAAGGGGTTTTTGAAAACATGAGAAAGCTTATAAAGATGTGGAAAATTCAGAAATAGTTGAAAATCTTGGGAAAATGGAAGTGATTCTTGAGAGAAGATGAACCTTTTGAAAAGGGAAACACTTCTTAGGAAAAACTTGGACTTTGAGAGTTTTCTTAGGAAAATGATGGAAAATTTATAGGAAAATTCATTGGAGAAGGAAATTCAAAACTTGGGGAATCAAAATCCTGGGAATTTTACCTTTTGAAATATTTGGAAATCGATTTTGGATCTTGAAGAAAGATTGGAAAACTCTTTTGAATATCTTAAGAAAATATCATTTTCCCTGGAAAACTGTGAAAAAAACTTGTCTTTGGAAAACCGATTTTTGAAAAATCCTTAGAATTTCTTGAGAAATCAATTTCTTGAGAATGAAGTTTTCTTGAGAAAATCTTGAGAAAATCAATGATTTTATGATGCAAATGACATAAGTGAATGAATGCACTTTGAAAAGATTTTCTAAGAGATTTGTTGGAAAAATATGCATTAAGTCAAGATAAATCCTTCACATATCCTGACTGTGGCCATGAATATGTTCAGAATTTAGTTGATTTGATGCACATGATTTTGAAAACTTTGGAAATATGATGTGCATTTTAAGATAGCCTAAGAGTGTAGGCTCAATGTGACTAGTAGAAAGATGATGGATCTGGGTCTCGTCCATATTCCGACTAGGGCCGTAAATATGGATCCCACCGAGTCCGTCAACTCCCTAAGAGTTGGTGCACGTGCCATTCGTGAACATCCATAGTGCTTTTGAAATAAGATATATGCATCACATAAGCAGGATATTTGCATAAATTCAAACTATATGATATGCATCCTAGTCTAAGCAGGAAATTAAATCTCTTATTCCAAAATTTACATTATTACATCACTAAATAAAGGAAATAAAAGAAATTTGCAGACTTCAGCTCCTTCTTTGGAATGTCCCTGCCAAGCTTGAAATAAAGTTAGCTCAAATATGTGGGTTTTTCCAAGATTTTCCAATAATATTATGAAATTATTGGACTTAATTGGATATAAACCCTATTCTCATGCTTCCTTGATGTTTTGAAATGATGTAAATGCAGGGAATTCAGTGGAAAACAGTTTGAAATTCGGAATTGGGGTCAAAATGACCAAAATACCCCTAATTATAAAGTTATACCTTTAAAATCAGGGTTTTTTGAAGGAAAACTTGGTAAAATTGAGATTTTGAAGTTCAAATTGAATCAAATGAGGATGAAATGCAGTAAGAGATATGATGACATGCTGCTAGACATATTATGACTGTAAAATCAGAATTTGACATTTTGAAATTTAGCCAAAATAGCGAATTTCGCTTGTTTTTCACTTGGATCCGGGTCCTGCGGGACCCTGTTTTGGTATTATGGATGATCCGAACCTCAAATGGATTCCAAATTGCACCAAATTCGGTATGAAGCATCTAAACACTCTGATAAACAACCTAGAATGCTAAAAATCATGAAATGATATGATTTAAATGTCAAAATTCAAGGAAAGTCCTAAAATGATGGATTTTGCCTATGGATCCGAACCAAATGCAATGCCTAATATGATAATGCAAGATTTACACCATGGAAACTTCTGATATTTTGCAGACTGCTAAAAGACCCGAAATGGAACATTTTTGGTTTTTACAGCCTCGGGATTTGAGCCATGGTGAGTTCAATAACAGGGATTTAGTTCTGACAGAGGTAAAAATCACACTAATCTGATGTAAAATGCTAAACAAATACAAAACGGCCATGAAAATTTATGAAATTAATCAGAGTTATGCACGACACCTACATGAACAACTTTCATGTTTATGACTTTGGCATTTGATCAACGTAAACACAAATAAAAATATAACTATTTCTGCCTAAACTAACAGAACAGACAAATGTAGCAAAATAGGGGGCTGACAAGAAAAATCAGAAGCAGGAGTCAACACTGTTCTAAAATTTACAGGCTTTCAGATTCAAACAGAGGACATCTCGGACACCACTTTCACTTTTTACAGTTTCGGATTTGGAGCAACACACAAAGAGAAACCATAGCCCTAAGTCGATCCAAGATCTCAGAGGCCCAAATTAGGCTCTGACACGTGTACCGACATCTCGGATTTTTGTTAGACATTTAAAAAAATCAGAAAAGTCTGATAAAATCATATTAAAAACTAGACATTTTCCCAAGTTCAGGGCATTTTTCGGATCGAAAATCGGATCTCCCATGAGGGATATCTTGATTTTACAAGTCGGAAAATGATTTTCAAAACGTATCCCGGGTAAAAAAACCCGACTTGCCATTTTGAATGTTTACCGCAGTAAACAAATTCAAATGCCTCCGAATTTTTGGCAAAATTTCAGGGACACCTAAGGGCGCATTCCGTAATTTTTTTGGGATTTTTAATAAAAAACAAATGCATGAAATGACGTGTGGACTGACTGACAAAAACAGAGACCTACTGAAAATAAGCAGAATTGAAATAAATGCTAAATTAATCCTAATTAATTCATGAAATATGCTAAATGAATGAAATAAAATGCAAATTAAACCTAGCTAACTATATGAATGTTAAAATCATCAAGGAAGCATAATGAAACATTTTTATATACGTCGTTTTACGAGAATAGCTCAATCCATCCCTCGGATGAGCTTTTTCTTCAAACGACTCCCGATTCGGATTATAGAATCACATCAAGGGGAAAAGAAGTGCACCTTGTTTCGTTACGCAGCGTAGGAGCTCTTGAAATGGGCAGCTATCACGAGCTTCCTTCGTCCTTCGCTCCAAGCTTCGGATGGTTCACAAAAATCGACCTCTATTGGAATCGAATTCGCCACAGCACGAGCTCTACTCCACCTTTCTTCAATGAGCCAAAGGGGGCACGATTTCCAAAGTTCAAAATCGGATTTTAGGAAGGCTAGGTCGGATTTTGCAGATTCACAAGAGCTAAAAAAAATCCTCTCCTAGGCTGGGCGTGAACCCTTGTTTTTATAATTTTTCTGAAAATTTTTGAAATTCAAACAGGTTCAATCTGAGCCCTCCATGTGGCGCCATCTCAGGGGGTGTCATCTGAGGGGTTTGAATTTCGAATTTGTCTTCTGCAGGGAGCCCTCAGGTGGCGCCACCTCAAAAGGCTATTTTGATTTTTTTGAGAAAAATAAAAAATGAAAATTTTGTGGGTGAGACACCTCAGCAGGGGGAATTTGGAATTTTTCAAAAGTTAGCTTGATTCTCTCTGCAGGGAGCTCCCAGAAGGCGCCACCTCAGAGGGTGCTCTCTTGGAATTTGAAATTCAAACTCACCTTTTGTAGGAAGTCTTCAGGTGGCGCCACCTCATGGTGGGCTACCTTTATTAAAAATAAAATAAAAATAAAAAATGGAGCCAAGTGGAGTCCTGGAATGGTGCCACCTCAAAAGGTGTTTGACACATGTCAGAAAGACAGAACAGTGGGCTCAGAAGGCGCCACCTCAGAGGAATTTGAATTTTGCTTTTTCTGGTGAAAGGAGATCTGGACATGTGGCAGTCTAGGATGGTTCCAAGTGTCAGCCTGCTGGAGGAGGTTCTTCAGATGGCGCCACCTCAGAGGAAAATTCGAATTTCAAATGGAGGTTGGCCCTGGAGGAATGGAGGATGGACATGTGGCGCCACCTCAGGGTGGCTCCTACAATGCCATGTGGCAAGAGGGAGGAAAAAGAGGGAAGGGACATGTGGCGCTCTCATAGGTCATCTGGGAAATCAGAGCTCTGGATTTTCGCCACCTAGTGCCCTGTTTGAATTTTAAATGGTTTGCTTTTTCTGAAGAAGGCCAGGAGTGACATGTGTCTCCTACTTTTCTGAAAGAGGTAGGGAGAAGACATGTGTCCTCTACTTTTTCTAAAAGAAGCAGAGAATGACACGTGGCAGAGGGGAGAGAAGGTGGGCCAAGCCATGTGGCGCCATCTCAGACAGGATGAAAAAGGTAGGAGTTCTTGATTTTCGCCACCTATGGGGATTTTTGAATATTTGAATTCTAGTTTTTCTGAGGAAAGCAGGAAATGACACATGGCACTTGCTTTTTCTGAGGAAATGGGAGCTTGCCATGTGTCCTCTGCAGGAGACACTCCAGATGGCGCCACCTCAGAGGAGACAAGCCTACCTTTTCTGTAGGAATTTAGGAGTGACACATGTTTCCTACTTTTCTGAAAAAAATAAGGAGAGGACATGTGTCAGGCTACTTTTCTAGAAGGAAGGAGGGGTTGACACGTGTCCTCTGCAGGAGACACACTTCAAGTGGCGCCACCTCAGAGGAGACAAACTCCACTTTTTCTAGACAGGACAACCTATGACACTTGGCATCTTCTGGTAGTCTTTGAAATGACACATGGCGCAGGATGGATAGGGTGACACATGGCAGATAGATGACATGTGGCGGCTTCTGAAGGTAGCCCCACACTGACACTTGGCATGTAGATGAGAGGAGAGAGAAATGACAAGTGGCACCAATCCAGGGGACAAGGCTCCTATATTTTTGGGTTTTTTTTCGAAATTCAAATTTTCAAAAGGAAAGCTTGTGTGACACCACCTCAGTGTGGGTCCCACATTGCCTCTTTATTGAAATAAGGATAAAACCACAACTTCTTTTTGGAATTTTCATAAAATCTGGACTAATGGGCAAAACAGGAATTTCGGAAAGAGTTGGCCCTTGTAGGGCGATTTTGTAAAAGAAAGATATTTGAAATTGTCAAAAAGGGCAAAATCTGAGGTGAAGTGACTGAAATCCATATTGAAAACTATCCAGATGGTTTTCCTGAGGAAATATTTTGAAATTCAGAGTCCTGGGGGTAAAATGGGAAAAATTGATAATTTTGAAGACCCAGGGTTTTGAAATCAATTTTGAAAAGAGTTAAAATTCTAATCTGGATTGAAGATTTTGAAATCGAGAGTTCTGGACCTCGAAATGACATGCTGTGCAGTGCAGTGATTTGAAATGCTCATGCAATGATATGCAATGACATGTCTTATGCAATATAATCTTGAACCAAGACTTGGAGATGTCTGTCTCCTGTCAGGAGTAAAATTTTGAACATCTGAGTTAAAATTAGAGAAATTTTGAGAGTTGCAGATGAAATTTAGACTTTTGCAAGGTCCGAGCTCAGAAAATGACCATTTTACCCTCCAGCGATTTCAGAGGCTGGATGATGATGTTTGGTGGAAATGTTGGGGAGGTGAGTGAAAATTTGGGGTGTTTACAGATGCCCCTCTTTGCTACTAAGCCGGCTCATGGCCGAGCTTAGTGGCAAAGAAAACACACCAAATTTGGGCTATACGAAAAAAATGCCCCAGTTAGAAGGATCTGACTGGGTGTGAAGAAATTAGCCCGAGGAAGATGGTAGATATGAAGCGAAGAATGGAGAGAAAAGATTCACTCTATGAGAGTGAAGTTCAGGTTTATGCCCTTAACCTGGATGGGACAGAAATACCTCGCATGGAACGAAGCTCAGGTTTGACCCTTAACCTGATGGGATAGAAATACCTCGCATGGAACGAAGCTCAGGTTTTGACCCTTGACCTGATTGGGGAATGGAATATCTCATCGAAATGAGACTCAGGTTTGTACCCTTAACCTGATCGGGCGGAATGGAATATCTCATCGAAATGAGACTCAGGTTTGTACCCTTAACCTGATCGGGCGGAAAATGAAATACCTCTTTGATCGAGGCTCAGGTTTATACCCTTATCCTGATCGGGCGGAAGATGAAATACCTCTTTGGATGAGGCTCAGGTTTGTACCCTTATCCTGATCGGGCGGAAGATGAAATACCTCTTTGATTGAGGCTCAGGTTTGTACCCTTATCCTGATCGGGTGGAAAAATGGAATACCTCTTTGATCGAGGCTCAGGTTTGTACCCTTATCCTGATCGGGCGGAAAATGGAATACCTCTTTGATCGAGGCTCAGGTTTGTACCCTTATCCTGATCGGGCGGAAAATGAAATACCTCTTTGATTGAGGCTTAGGTTTGTACCCTTATCCTGATCGGGTGGAAAAATGGAATACCTCTTTGATCGAGGCTCAGGTTTATACCCTTATCCTGATCGGGCGGAAAATGAAATACCTCTTTGATTGAGGCTCAGGTTTGTACCCTTATCCTGATCGGGCGGAAAATGAAATACCTCTTTGAGTGAGGCTCAGGTTTGTACCCTTATCCTGATCGGGCGGAAAATGGAATACCTCTTTGATTGAGGCTCAGGTTTGTACCCTTATCCTGATCGGGCGGAAAATAAAATACCTCTTTGAGTGAGGCTCAGGTTTGTACCCTTATCCTGATCGGGTGGAAAATGAAATACCTCTTTGATTAAGGCTCAGGTTTGTACCCTTATCCTGATCGGGCGGAAGATGAAATACCTCTTTGATTGAGGCTCAGGTTTGTACCCTTATCCTGATCGGGCGGAAAATGAAATACCTCTTTGATTGAGGCTCAGGTTTGTACCCTTATCCTGATCGGGCGGAAAATGAAATACCTCTTTGATTGAGGCTCAGGTTTGTACCCTTATCCTGATCGGGTGAAAAATGGAATACCTCTTTGATCGAGGCTCTGGTTTGTACCCTTATCCTGATCGGGCGGAAAATGGAATACCTCTTTGATTGAGGCTCAGGTTTGTACCCTTATCCTGATCGGGCGGAAAATGAAATACCTCTTTGATTGAGGCTCAGGTTTGTACCCTTATCCTGATCGGGCGGAAAATGGAATGGAATCCTCGAAGGAAGAGACCATGATGGAACCTTTGGATTTTGCACAATAAATCCAATAGGGTTTTTGCAAAAGGAAGGAAAATGGGGTCCCTAAAGCTTGAAAAGGGATTGGTTTTGGGCGTCTCATTGCTGAGACTAAAATCAGCTTTTGAAATTGCCTTTTGCGGGAAATGATTGGTGGTTTGACCTCGAACCGAAATGAGACTGTCTATGGTGGGACAGTGGGGACACAGGGAAGTGTGCAAATTTGAGAGTTCATGCTCTCAAAGAAGGGAAGGAATCAAGTCCTTAGGAGGGATTTAAAATTGGTGTCAGGATGCATCGAAGACGGATATCGAGCTCTCACTTCATGTCAGGATAGCTAGAAAATATTGTCAAAATGTTAGAAATTTTGCTGTTGATTCAAAATATTTGAAAATGTTGCACATTGTTGCAAAGATATTCTTTCTTTTCTACCCAAAGCATTACCTCCAAACAAGGTTCACTTCGTGGAATCGAGATTGGAAATCCAAATTGCTTGCAATTGACCTTTTTCAAGGAAGTTATCAATTTCCTTGATATGAGCAGGAAAGAGAATTTGATATTATGAAAGCAATTGGTGAAAGAATATTGATAATAGAATTTCACAAAGTTAAAGAGGATTCTTGATAAATTTGGCAGTTTGATATCCTGGGAGCTTCTCTCTTGACAATCTTTCTGCACTCTTTTGGCTCTCTGGGTTTTTGCTACATTCTCCTTTATTTTGGAGATGTTCTGACTTTTTCTCTTTTTCTTTTTCCTCTCTTTCTCTCTTTTGGAAGGGTACGTCACAAACTCCTTCAACTTGGAGATATTTCGATCCTTCTTGGATGATGGGTTTGGAGATCTTTGGGCGATAGCTGAAATTAAATATCTTTTAGGGATTGTCGAGAGGTTCATCGCATCTGCCTTCATCTCGACAGTGCTTTGGACTTTCCCTGGAAGGATCCGTCACAAACTCCGTCATCTTGGAGATGTTTCGAATCTTCTTTGGCCCCGGGGGTCTACTCGCCTAATTCGCCTTCATCTTGACGACAGGTGAGAGATCCCTTTTGCGGATATTTAATTGCAGCTTAGGTGATTCTGAGGAGACAGGGTTTGGGTGAATTCTCTCTTTTCTAGCACTCAGGATATTTCCACTGCCTCGTCCTTACAAGAATAGCCTTTAACGATGCGCCATTGACTGCAATCAATATCGATCATCTACGGCTTTTCAATAACCTTGAATCTTCTTTTCTGGCCATATCGAGGATTTATCCTTCATCCTTTTGGTTGGCCAATAGAAAGAATTTGAATTTTGAATCCCTTTTCGCAAAAGCTTCGCTCTTTTGGAAGTGATGCTGAGGGTAAACTGACTAGTGCAATAAAGATTCTGAAATCAACAAATAATTTGACAAATTGACAAAATTTTCTTGAAATCCTTAGTGAAAGTGAGTATTTGAAATCCGGCTCAACGCATCCGTGACGAAAATTCTCCTCTCTTTTTCCCCAAAAAGAGAGACTCAGGCTTAGCCCTTACCTGAATGGGAAATGGGAAATACTCCTCTCTTTCCTAAAGAGGAGGTGTTTGCAAAACGAACTTTCGAAGAGAAATTGAGCTTTCGTCAAAGCTCCCTAATATTAGGCTTCTCTTATGGAAAGGGGGCCGATAATAGTGAGGTCTGAAAATTGGGTCATGAAAAGAACGAGTCCATCACACTCTCCTTGCAAAGAGGGTCTTTCATGACGAAAATGGCCTAGTATGAAATTGGGGGGTCACGAGAAAAATGAGTCTCCGTCGAGCCTCTCCCTTAAGAAGGGTTTCTCGTGTGAAATTGGAAATTGTTTTGCAAACGGTTCACAAAGACGCGAGTCCCTTCAAACTCTCCCTAAAAAGGGGCTAAGTGAACGAATTGGATAGCATGCGAAAAGAACGAGCTCCCTCGAACTCTCCCTAAAAAGGGTCTCTCGCAAGAGAAAATGATTGAAATTGGATATTGAGATTGATTGACCCAAAGGTCGAAATGGAAAATTGGAAAATTGGTTGCTGGAAATTGAATGACCCGAAGGTCGAAATTGGATGACCTGATGGTCGGAATTGAGAATTGATTTGACCACAAAGGTCGAAATTGAGAATTGGTTGACCGAAAGGTCGAAATTGTGTGACCTGAAGGTCGAAATTGAGAATTGAGTGACCTAAAGGTCGAAATTGTGTGACCCGAAGGTCGAAATTGAGAATCGATTTGACCAGAGGTCGAAATTTGGAAATTGATTGACCCGAAGGTCGAAAATTGGAAATTGGTTGACCCGCAGGTCGAGAATTGGAAATTGGTAATTGAAATTGGAAATCAGAGGTCTAAATTGGAGAATTGCCTGATTTGAGGATTTAAATTGAAATTTAGAGAGCAAAATATCAAATTTGAGCAATTGACAGACCCTGATGATTGAAATGACTTGGATCAATAAAAGAGAATGATGAGTTTGAGTCAGAGCTCGAATAAAATATAGAGATCACGAGTCGGAACCCGAATCAACAGAGGAAAATGGAAGGCTCGAATCAGAGCTCAAATAAGATAATGAGATCACGAGTCGGAACCCGGATCAACAAAGGAAAATGAAGGACTCGAATTAGAGCTTGGATAAGATAAAGAGATCTCGAGTCGGAACCCGGATCAACAAAAGAAAATGAAGAACTCGATTCAGGGTTCGAGTAAGG
This sequence comes from Nuphar pumila, assembly GCF_984573655.1. NCBI lineage: Eukaryota > Viridiplantae > Streptophyta > Magnoliopsida > Nymphaeales > Nymphaeaceae > Nuphar > Nuphar pumila. The sequence goes on from NC_143264.1 coordinate 26,831,592, forward strand.
TAATGAGATCACGAGTCGGAACCCGGATCAACAAAAGAGAATGAGAAGCTCGAAAAGATCTCGAGTCGGAACCCGAATCAACAAAGGAAAATGATTTGTTCGAGTCAAGGCTCGAGTAAAGTAGAGAGATCACGAGTCGGAACCCGGATCAACAAAGGAAAATGAAGAGTTCGAGTCAAGGCTCGAGTAAAGTAGAGAGATCACGAGTCGGAACCCGGATCAACAAAGGAAAATGAAGAAATCGAGTCAAGGCTCGAGTAAAGTAGAGAGATCACGAGTCGGAACCCGGATCAACAAAGGAAAATGAAGAGTTCGAGTCAAGGCTCGAGTAAAGTAGAGAGATCACGAGTCGGAACCCGGATCAACAAAGGAAAATGGAGAGTTCGAGTCAAGGCTCGAATAAGGTAGAGAGATCACGAGTCGGAACCCGGATCAACAAAGGAAGATGAAGAGTTCGAGTCAAGGCTCGAATAAAGTAGAGAGATCACGAGTCGGAACCCGGATCAACAAAGGAAAATGAAGAAATCGAGTCAAGGCTCGAGTAAAGTAGAGAGATCACGAGTCGGAACCCGGATCAACAAAGGAAAATGATTTGAATAAAAACCCGAGTCGGAACTCGGTTTTCCAAAAAGTTGAAAATGTACCAGCTTGAATACTGGATTTTGAAATAATACCAGTTTGAGTGCTGGGTTTTGGTTCAGTATTGGCGATGATCTTTGGATCATTAGGAATTGTGATGGGATTGTTTGTCGAAATCCCAATACCGACCGGATTGTTATTAATGCAATTGAATGCAAATGAATATGAGTTGATGCATATGAATGCACAAGTGCATGAAATGAGGAATTTGTTTATCCTGCCTGCATATAGAATGCTTGAAAACAAATTTTCAAAAGGATGTCCCAGTGTAATGGGGGAGAGATAATAACAAAAACAGAACAACCACAAGAAGAATGTCATAATTAAATGAGAAAAGTTGATGATTTTATTGATGCCTTAAAAAGGATGACGACTTGAAAAAGGAAAACCACTAGGACTATATCGTCCTGACAAAATGAGAAGGCATTGGCATTGGCATTGTCATTCTTCAGGGTGATCTGGGAGAGGCTTGGTCAGGACTGCAACTCGTCCCTCCCTTTCTTCCGGCACCAAAAGCTCTTTATCGATGTAGTCCTGTACAATATTTTTTAGAACGAAGCAACGTTCAGTATCGTGCCCCATTGCCCGATGGAACTCGCAGAAACAATCTTTCCATTTCCCCATGGTGACGGGAGGATCCACAATCCTTGGAAGTTTGATCATATCCTTCGCGAGCAGATATCCAAGAATTTCTTCGATGGGCTCACCTAAAGGAGTAAACTCGCGATCATAACTCCAACCATCACGCTTTATCTTCTTCGGATTGTTGGATTTCTGTTGAATGCTGACTTCTTTGACTTCTTTCTTGGTTAGGGCTACTGGATGTTCTTCTTCTCTGCCTTCAACAAAAAGGTTCTTATCAATACAGTCTTGTACAATATTTTTGAGGACAAAACAATGATCCGTGCCATGCCCTACTGCCCGATGGAATTTGCAAAACTGATTCTTGAACCTTCCCATGATGGTGGGAGGACTTGTGGCCTTTGGGAGCTTCACTAATCCCTTAATCAACATGTATTCAAGGACTTCGTCGAGTGGCTTGTCTATAGGAGTGAAATCTCGATCGCCGCTCCAGTTTCCGCGCTTTGGTTTTCCTTGATTTTTTTCCTTTTGCTGAGGGCTGGATTGAAAAGGTCTATTCTGGATTCTAGAATACTTTCCTTTCAAATCTTTAGACTCTTCTAACTTGCTGCTTTGACTGCCTCTGTTGTTGCTGGGTTTAGAACTGGTTGCCCTGTTGTGATCTCCAATGATGCTCATAGGGATGGTGATCGATGCCCCTTCTTTAACAGGAACTTTTCCGAAATTGGCTTCAGCTTGCTCGGATAATATCTCAATCATCATTCTTTTGAACAACCGATATATGGCGGGATCAATCTCCTCCTTGATGGTCTGAGCTCCCTCTTTGACAGACTTTATGGAATCCATTTCTCACTCACTGTCTGTAACTAATGTGCTGAAGTAGCACGCACGGTCTTTGATCTTGTCAGGATCACACAACTATGCCAATGCCCTCTGCAGAACAACATGGGATGTTTTAGCCTGATGGGAAAAAAGAATTTTGAAACCAACACTCTTGAGGGAAAAACAAATGATGGAATTGGAAGGACATGTCAAAAATTTGGATAAAATTTGGAAGATATACTGGGAGATATGGAAAAGTTTTTGAAGCAAAATTTGAAATTTCAAAAATTTGCAGGCAGGAATGGAATAAGGTTGGAAATCCGAGATCCAGTAGAACAGAGGAATAGAAAATCACCTGGAGTTTTGAAAGAAATGGGATATTTGAGAAAATCATCCAGGGTTTGAGAAAAGATCTCGTGGAAAATAAGGATGTTTTGAAAAAGGCCTAATAAGTTGGAAAATATTGGGAAATGTAAAAATTTGAGGAAATCATACACATACAATCACATCCTGCACAAACATTTATGCACATTCAACACTCCCTAAAAGGCTGACTCTAGATGCATCAATTTGAAAACAGCTGTAGGACCTTAATCCTAACTCTAGGTTCAGATCATCTTTGTCCAATCCAGTTATGCCGATATACCCGAATTGAAATCCGAGGTACGTGGCATAGAATTTCAACTCCGGTTCTAAGGTAAGGTTTTCCAACATCCTTGAGCGCCTACCGATATACTTCGGACTGTGGCCCGCGGTACGTGGTAGGGGGGTGTTAACCCAAATAGTTGGCCCAGTTGTGAGGCTCTGTCCCGAACTATGGTTCTGGAAGAGAGCCCAGCAACGTGAAGACCGGGTAATGATAGGTAATTGAGATTTGAAAAAATGATCACATGCAAGAAATAGAGGGCTCTAAGTCCTAGAGAGATAGACTTTTGAAAATCTTTGAAGAAGCATACAATGTTTGCATTCAGATCCTAAACTGAGGAGGATTGTATTTAGACCTAAGTCTATGTGAGCATGAAAATTTCTCCTCAATATGGTCCTACCAAACCATGCCTAAGCTATATGCAATCAATGTCAGCTGGGTCAGAATCTAGGCTCCTAGGCTCACATGATATTGAAAGTAAAAGAGCTCACATTTTGTGAACATAATTTCGATAATTGAACTAAGTCAAGCATAATTTTAATCAGACAAGGACATGTCCCATCACGGTCGCCAAACCTGTTATCGTCGCGAAAATTTTCCCCCGTCTTCCCTTCCTTGCGGAAGAGAGAAAGAGAGAAATGATTTCGCGCTTCAAACTTTGACCGGATTTTGGAAATTGTTTTGAAATACTCGCCTCCGTTTTTGAAAATTGCGGGAAAATCCATGGGATGGGGCTCGACCTGTCGGTACGAGGTTCGACCGTTCCTGCCGCCTTTAACAGGGGTAATCGAACCAAGGACCAAAACTATGCTTGACTTAGCGAAATTATCAAAGTTATGTTCTATCCTAAATGCATAGAGAATTCAGGCATGTGCTATGAGATTTTGGAAAATGCCAGTTGGAAAACATGATGTATGCTTAGAAAAACATTTGGAGTTGGGAAGAATCTCTCAGGAAAAAGGTCAATTTCTCAGAAAACTCAGATAAAAAAGGGGTTTTTGAAAACATGAGAAAGCTTATAAAGATGTGGAAAATTCAGAAATAGTTGAAAATCTTGGGAAAATGGAAGTGATTCTTGAGAGAAGATGAACCTTTTGAAAAGGGAAACACTTCTTAGGAAAAACTTGGACTTTGAGAGTTTTCTTAGGAAAATGATGGAAAATTTATAGGAAAATTCATTGGAGAAGGAAATTCAAAACTTGGGGAATCGAAATCCTGGGAATTTTACCTTTTGAAATATTTGGAAATCGATTTTGGATCTTGAAGAAAGATTGGAAAACTCTTTTGAATATCTTAAGAAAATATCATTTTCCCTGGAAAACTGTGAAAAAAACTTGTCTTTGGAAAACCGATTTTTGAAAAATCCTTAGAATTTCTTGAGAAATCAATTTCTTGAGAATGAAGTTTTCTTGAGAAAATCTTGAGAAAATCAATGATTTTATGATGCAAATGACATAAGTGAATGAATGCACTTTGAAAAGATTTTCTAAGAGATTTGTTGGAAAAATATGCATTAAGTCAAGATAAATCCTTCACATATCCTGACTGTGGCCGTGAATATGTTCAGAATTTAGTTGATTTGATGCACATGATTTTGAAAACTTTGGAAATATGATGTGCATTTTAAGATAGCCTAAGAGTGTAGGCTCAATGTGACTAGTAGAAAGATGATGGATCTGGGTCTCGTCCATATTCCGACTAGGGCCGTAAATATGGATCCCACCGAGTCCGTCAACTCCCTAAGAGTTGGTGCACGTGCCATTCGTGAACATCCATAGTGCTTTTGAAATAAGATATATGCATCACATAAGCAGGATATTTGCATAAATTCAAACTATATGATATGCATCCTAGTCTAAGCAGGAAATTAAATCTCTTATTCCAAAATTTACATTATTACATCACTAAATAAAGGAAATAAAAGAAATTTGCAGACTTCAGCTCCTTCTTTGGAATGTCCCTGCCAAGCTTGAAATAAAGTTAGCTCAAATATGTGGGTTTTTCCAAGATTTTCCAATAATATTATGAAATTATTGGACTTAATTGGATATAAACCCTATTCTCATGCTTCCTTGATGTTTTGAAATGATGTAAATGCAGGGAATTCAGTGGAAAACAGTTTGAAATTCGGAATTGGGGTCAAAATGACCAAAATACCCCTAATTATAAAGTTATACCTTTAAAATCAGGGTTTTTTGAAGGAAAACTTGGTAAAATTGAGATTTTGAAGTTCAAATTGAATCAAATGAGGATGAAATGCAGTAAGAGATATGATGACATGCTGCTAGACACATTATGACTGTAAAATCAGAATTTGACATTTTGAAATTTAGCCAAAATAGCGAATTTCGCTTGTTTTTCACTTGGATCCGGGTCCTGCGGGACCCTGTTTTGGTATTATGGATGATCCGAACCTCAAATGGATTCCAAATTGCACCAAATTCGGTATGAAGCATCTAAACACTCTGATAAACAACCTAGAATGCTAAAAATCATGAAATGATATGATTTAAATGTCAAAATTCAAGGAAAGCCCTAAAATGATGGATTTTGCCTATGGATCCGAACCAAATGCAATGCCTAATATGATAATGCAAGATTTACACCATGGAAACTTCTGATATTTTGCAGACTGCTAAAAGACCCGAAATGGAACATTTTTGGTTTTTACAGCCTCGGGATTTGAGCCATGGTGAGTTCAATAACAGGGATTTAGTTCTGACAGAGGTAAAAATCACACTAATCTGATGTAAAATGCTAAACAAATACAAAACGGCCATGAAAATTTATGAAATTAATCAGAGTTATGCACGACACCTACATGAACAACTTTCATGTTTATGACTTTGGCATTTGATCAACGTAAACACAAATAAAAATATAACTATTTCTGCCTAAACTAACAGAACAGACAAATGTAGCAAAATAGGGGGCTGACAAGAAAAATCAGAAGCAGGAGTCAACACTGTTCTAAAATTTACAGGCTTTCAGATTCAAACAGAGGACATCTCGGACACCACTTTCACTTTTTACAGTTTCGGATTTGGAGCAACACACAAAGAGAAACCATAGCCCTAAGTCGATCCAAGATCTCAGAGGCTCAAATTAGGCTCTGACACGTGTACCGACATCTCGGATTTTTGTTAGACATTTAAAAAAATCAGAAAAGTCTGATAAAATCATATTAAAAACTAGACATTTTCCCGAGTTCAGGGCATTTTTCGGATCGAAAATCGGATCTCCCATGAGGGATATCTTGATTTTACAAGTCGGAAAATGATTTTCAAAACGTATCCCGGGTAAAAAAACCCGACTTGCCATTTTGAATGTTTACCGCAGTAAACAAATTCAAATGCCTCCGAATTTTTGGCAAAATTTCAGGGACACCTAAGGGCGCATTCCGTAATTTTTTTGGGATTTTTAATAAAAAACAAATGCATGAAATGACGTGTGGACTGACTGACAAAAACAGAGACCTACTGAAAATAAGCAGAATTAAAATAAATGCTAAATTAATCCTAATTAATTCATGAAATATGCTAAATGAATGAAATAAAATGCAAATTAAACCTAGCTAACTATATGAATGTTAAAATCATCAAGGAAGCATAATGAAACATTTTTATATACGTCGTTTTACGAGAATAGCTCAATCCATCCCTCGGATGAGCTTTTTCTTCAAACGACTCCCGATTCGGATTATAGAATCACATCAAGGGGAAAAGAAGTGCACCTTGTTTCGTTACGCAGCGTAGGAGCTCTTGAAATGGGCAGCTATCACGAGCTTCCTTCGTCCTTCGCTCCAAGCTTCGGATGGTTCACAAAAATCGACCTCTATTGGAATCGAATTCGCCACAGCACGAGCTCTACTCCACCTTTCTTCAATGAGCCAAAGGGGGCACGATTTCCAAAGTTCAAAATCGGATTTTAGGAAGGCTAGGTCGGATTTTGCAGATTCACAAGAGCTAAAAAAAATCCTCTCCTAGGCTGGGCGTGAACCCTTGTTTTTATAATTTTTCTGAAAATTTTTGAAATTCAAACAGGTTCAATCTGAGCCCTCCATGTGGCGCCATCTCAGGGGGTGTCATCTGAGGGGTTTGAATTTCGAATTTGTCTTCTGCAGGGAGCCCTCAGGTGGCGCCACCTCAAAAGGCTATTTTGATTTTTTTGAGAAAAATAAAAAATGAAAATTTTGTGGGTGAGACACCTCAGCAGGGGGAATTTGGAATTTTTCAAAAGTTAGCTTGATTCTCTCTGCAGGGAGCTCCCAGAAGGCGCCACCTCAGAGGGTGCTCTCTTGGAATTTGAAATTCAAACTCACCTTTTGTAGGAAGTCTTCAGGTGGCGCCACCTCATGGTGGGCTACCTTTATTAAAAATAAAATAAAAATAAAAAATGGAGCCAAGTGGAGTCCTGGAATGGTGCCACCTCAAAAGGTGTTTGACACATGTCAGAAAGACAGAACAGTGGGCTCAGAAGGCGCCACCTCAGAGGAATTTGAATTTTGCTTTTTCTGGTGAAAGGAGATCTGGACATGTGGCAGTCTAGGATGGTTCCAAGTGTCAGCCTGCTGGAGGAGGTTCTTCAGATGGCGCCACCTCAGAGGAAAATTCGAATTTCAAATGGAGGTTGGCCCTGGAGGAATGGAGGATGGACATGTGGCGCCACCTCAGGGTGGCTCCTACAATGCCATGTGGCAAGAGGGAGGAAAAAGAGGGAAGGGACATGTGGCGCTCTCATAGGTCATCTGGGAAATCAGAGCTCTGGATTTTCGCCACCTAGTGCCCTGTTTGAATTTTAAATGGTTTGCTTTTTCTGAAGAAGGCCAGGAGTGACATGTGTCTCCTACTTTTCTGAAAGAGGTAGGGAGAAGACATGTGTCCTCTACTTTTTCTGAAAGAAGCAGAGAATGACACGTGGCAGAGGGGAGAGAAGGTGGGCCAAGCCATGTGGCGCCATCTCAGACAGGATGAAAAAGGTAGGAGTTCTTGATTTTCGCCACCTATGGGGATTTTTGAATATTTGAATTCTAGTTTTTCTGAGGAAAGCAGGAAATGACACATGGCACTTGCTTTTTCTGAGGAAATGGGAGCTTGCCATGTGTCCTCTGCAGGAGACACTCCAGATGGCGCCACCTCAGAGGAGACAAGCCTACCTTTTCTGTAGGAATTTAGGAGTGACACATGTTTCCTACTTTTCTGAAAAAAATAAGGAGAGGACATGTGTCAGGCTACTTTTCTAGAAGGAAGGAGGGGTTGACACGTGTCCTCTGCAGGAGACACACTTCAAGTGGCGCCACCTCAGAGGAGACAAACTCCACTTTTTCTAGACAGGACAACCTATGACACTTGGCATCTTCTGGTAGTCTTTGAAATGACACATGGCGCAGGATGGATAGGGTGACACATGGCAGATAGATGACATGTGGCGGCTTCTGAAGGTAGCCCCACACTGACACTTGGCATGTAGATGAGAGGAGAGAGAAATGACAAGTGGCACCAATCCAGGGGACAAGGCTCCTATATTTTTGGGTTTTTTTTCGAAATTCAAATTTTCAAAAGGAAAGCTTGTGTGACACCACCTCAGTGTGGGTCCCACATTGCCTCTTTATTGAAATAAGGATAAAACCACAACTTCTTTTTGGAATTTTCATAAAATCTGGACTAATGGGCAAAACAGGAATTTCGGAAAGAGTTGGCCCTTGTAGGGCGATTTTGTAAAAGAAAGATATTTGAAATTGTCAAAAAGGGCAAAATCTGAGGTGAAGTGACTGAAATCCATATTGAAAACTATCCAGATGGTTTTCCTGAGGAAATATTTTGAAATTCAGAGTCCTGGGGGTAAAATGGGAAAAATTGATAATTTTGAAGACCCAGGGTTTTGAAATCAATTTTGAAAAGAGTTAAAATTCTAATCTGGATTGAAGATTTTGAAATCGAGAGTTCTGGACCTCGAAATGACATGCTGTGCAGTGCAGTGATTTGAAATGCTCATGAATGATATGCAATGACATGTCTTATGCAATATAATCTTGAACCAAGACTTGGAGATGTCTGTCTCCTGTCAGGAGTAAAATTTTGAACATCTGAGTTAAAATTAGAGAAATTTTGAGAGTTGCAGATGAAATTTAGACTTTTGCAAGGTCCGAGCTCAGAAAATGACCATTTTGCCCTCCAGCGATTTCAGAGGCTGGATGATGATGTTTGGTGGAAATGTTGGGGAGGTGAGTGAAAATTTGGGGTGTTTACAGCATTCTGATCCCCATTCAAATTTCACTTCTTTTCTCAACAAGTGATTGAAGGGCTCGCATCTCATGGCCAAATTAGAGATAAAACGCCGAATTGACTGAATACGACCTTGAAGGCTTCGCAGCTCTTTAAGATTGGTGGGAGGCGGCATATCAATGATCGCCTTTGCCTTGGCAGGATCCACCTCTATGTCTTTTTTGCTGATCATGTAGCCAAGCAGCTTGCCTGACTCTACTCCAAAGACGCATTTATGTGGGTTGAGCCTCAGCTTGTAGAGAATAAGTCTTTCAAAGACTTGGCCAAGAGCATCAAGATGATCTTCTCCTTATTTTGATTTGACCAGGATATCATCTACATAGGCATCCATGTTCTTGTGCATCTGGTCATGGAAGATAACTGTCATTGCTCTCTGGTAGGTTGCCAGCATTCTTGAGTCCAAATGGCATGACTGTATAGCAAAAGGTCCCCCAAGGTGTAGTAAAAGAAGTTTTGGATTGGTCACGAGCGGCCAATTTGATTTGATTGTAGCCTGAGTATCCATCCATAAAGGAAAACATGGCGTGGCCCGCCGTGCTATTGATCAAAAGATCGATGTTGGGGAGTGGATAATCATCCTTTGGGGTGGCTTTGTTTAGATCTCTGAAATCGATGCAGATTCGGACCTTGCCATTCTTTTTGGGAACTGCCACAACGTTCGCCAACCAATCTGGATAGTCAATAGTCCGGATGAATCCTGCTTTTAACAATTCTTCAAGTCCTTCTTTAACTTGTGGTGCTACTCGGGGATCCATCTTCCTGAGTTTCTGCTTGATTGGCTTGCAATCTGGCTTCAGTGTGAGACGATGCTCGACTAACTTGGGATCTAAGCCTGGCATATCTTCATAAGTCCATGCGAAGACTTCCTGATGTTGTTTGAGGAAGTAGATGAGCTTTTCCTTCTCATCTAAACTTAGACTGGAACCAATTTTGAGGATCTTTGGATCATCTTCTGAACCAATATTGACATCCTCCGTTGGATCTTGAACCAACGGCGATGGTTCATCCTGCTTCTGAATGCTGGCAAATCTTGAGTTGTCGAGTCGAATTCTGCCAACTCTTCAATTTGTCCTGTCATTTTGCTGACTTCTGTCCCTGTCTTTGCCTTGCAGATTCTGGCCGGTTTATTTTGAAAAAAGTTGGTATTGATAACGAGCTTTTTGAACGATTTAGGAGCCATGATCCCGGCAATCCTGAAAGCGAAAAAGGGTAAAAATATTCGAAAAATAGCCTTTTGTACAGAAACGAAGAATGACAACATAGACAAGGATATAAGCAGAGAGTTTGTGTACACCAAGATGAACAGAGAAAACAAACTTTTCATTGATTGAATAAACTTTGATATTTACAGGTGATTGTTTGAAGAAAAGAAAGAAACCGGGGCGGATCTTGCCCTTACAAGATGACAGAAAGAACGGAAAAAGCAGAAAAACACTGGCATTGTCTTCTTTACTGGGCTCCCTTGACGAAGGTGGTCTTTCTGCCGGATGACTGACCTGTGAAACCCAAGCCTGTACCAGTGACATGCTGATCGGGGACGATCGGCTCCAGAATGTCGTCTTCATCTTTGCCCAGGCCCCTGAAGGGCTGATAACCGTGCTTCATTTGAAGATCAAACCCTTTCTTAGCTTTGGAGAATTGAGGAAACAGAGGGTGATCTTTAAATGAAGTGCAATCGAGACGTCCTCCTAGCTTGAAGAAGCGAGGTCCCTGCCACTGAACTACTGCGGTGACATTTTCTGTTGGCTGGACCTCTTTCAAATTTAGCATATCCAGACTTTCACTCAGATCAATTTCTTCGGCTTCCCGGATGCTCGGGATGTCGACAGTGAAAGTAGGATGGGGAATCATCGGCTGCGGGAGTCGTTCTTCCGGATCCTCTCCTAGGACCGTGGTGATCATGCCTCCCTTCGACCACTTGATACACTGGTGAAGGGTTGATGGGACTGCATTGGCGTTGTGGATCCAAGTGCGCCCAAGTAGTAGATTGTACGTAGGTGGCATATTCACTACATGAAACAGGACCGTATGCACCGAATAGTTGATAAAAATTTCGAGAAATATCTTCCCCTTGGCTGTCTGTCCGTGGTTGTCAAAACCATAGATCGTGATCGGATCCGGGGTATATTCATCTTCTTTTAATCCCAAAGCCTTGGCTGTCATCTCTGGACAGATATTTAGGCTGCTGCCTCCATCGACGAGCACATGAGGAACTGTCATTCCCCTGGTTCGCACCACTATATATAGGGCATTGTCATGAAAAGAATGAGGTTTTGGCAGATCCTCATCAGAAAAGGTGATTGGTGCGTTCGTCATTGCTTGATTGACGATCTGAGCCATGTCTTGTGGACTCGTGCTAGGCTTGACTTTGATCTTTCTGAGCAGATCTTCTAGCGCTTGCTGGTGCTCTGGGGAAGCGTGGGTCAGGTCCAAGATAGAGATGTTGGATAAAGCAGTAATCAGCTTCTGAACTGACTCAGAAGCTTCTTCTTTCTTTGAAGTTGCCTTGATAAAGCGCTTCGGAATTCTGGGGACCATCTTGGCAATTTCCATCGTTGCCTTTGTTGGTTTGCTGGAAGATGCAGTGGCATCCGCCCTCTTGACGGATGACTGTGCCTGGCGAAGGACTAGGACCTGATGTTGATCCTGAATGTCCTGTTTAGAACATGGTTGGATGCTATCTTGAAGAGAGAATGCTTGCTCTGTGATGACCGAAGCTGAGTGCTTGGGAAATGGCTTGGATAGAATTTCTGGTTGTTCTTCTTCATCCTCAATCAACAGGTTCTTGTCAATGCAGTCCTGGATGATGTTCTTAAGAACAAAGCAATGCTCGGTGTCATGTCCCACAGTCCGGTGAAACTTGCATAACTTGTCAGTCCATTTTCCCATAGCAACGGGAGGATCTGCTACCTTGGGAAGTTTGATCATTCCTTTCGACATCATATATTCCAAGATGTCTTCGCGGGACTGCTCTAAAGCTGAAAACTCCCGATCATAACTCCACCCTTCGTGCTTCGGCTTCTCTGACTGCTTTGCTTCAGGCTGAGGCGCTGACCGAACAGGCTGTGGTTTAACAAATTTTCCTTTCTGGGCTGCCGAGTTTGTCCTTTCGGCCCTGGGATGCCCCGAGTCCTTGCCGCGATTCTTCTTGCTTTTCTTTTTGCCAGAACTACCGCTGTTGTCTGAAAAATCCGTGGAATAAGCAGCATGAGCTTTTTTCTTCTGTTCAGGGTTTCCTCGGACGAAAGGGTAACCCTCATATAGGCCATTATCCAGGCCGGTCTCGAGCCACTCAGCTCTCTCAATCAGTTTGATGAATGATTTGGCGGGCGAAGTAGAAATGAGGTTCCTCAGAGGCTGGGCAAAATTATTCAGAATAATCTGCAGGGCGTGCTCCTCTGGGATGGGAACTTTCATTCTGTAACAGGTGCTTCTCCACCTGTGGATAAATTCGCTGGCTTTCTCATTCTCCATCTGTTTTAAATTGTACAGATGATTGAGGGTTGGTGAGGCTTCGACATTAAACATGAAGCGCTCAATGAACAAGTTCACGACCTTATCGAACTCTCGTAGTTCGATAGGATTAATGTGGTCTGCATACCATCTGGCCGCTACCCCTTCAAGGCTGCGAGGAAAGCATATGAATAACGCTCGATTGTCTTTCCTGAAACGGCCGCATTCGACATAAAAGGTGGCCAAATGAGCCTTAGGGTTGCTAGTTCCGTCAAATTTAAGGAACTTGCGGGGGAGATTTTCCAGATTGTCATCCCCGTCCAGACCATGATAAAAATCTTCACCAGAGTAGGTCTGCTTACCCTTGCTTTGGGCCTGGATATCCTTGATGGCCCGATTCATTTCTTTCATCTGCTCTTGCATTGGGTCATTAGCTGGAATGGGCTTGTTTATCGATTCGGGATTTGCAGTGGCCTTTATAAACTGCGGTGGAGGATTCTGATAAACAAGTTGTTCTTCCTCTTCCGATTCATCTTCTACTGATTCCGCTTCTTCAGAAGTGGTGTCAGGCTGTACTTTCTTTCTAACAATCCTGACTGGTTTCTTCACAGCCTTCTTCTTTGGCTTGCTTTTTAGAGCAACTTCTTTCTGACTGGCCTCGGCCTGCTCGGACATCATTTTAGTCATCATTCTTTTGAACAGATTATACATGGCAGGATCTATATCATCTGCCTGATTCTGATTCTGTCCCCTGATCGATTTGGGAGAATCCATCCCTTCGGCCTCACTGTCGCTGTGTCGAGGAATTGTTTCTTTTCCTGCCCTTGTTACAACCATTTTGCCAATGCCAGTGATTTCCTCTGAAGGTGAAAAGGAATGGTTAAGGTTCGGAGGAAATTTTTGAAAATGTGATTTCTTTTAGGAAAAGACATGAAGGAAGGAATTGATAGACATTTTAGATAAGTTATCCCATCACCAGGGATTGGGTCATCACAAATTTTTGCGATGATTGTGTCACCCTTTTATGGCAACAAAATGCGCCTTATGACCTAGGCGAGGTCGTCCATCATGACGAGGGATAAAAGAATATATAAAATGGGTCTCATCACTAGGGATGAATTCGTAACTACATGAAACAAAATAAGATTTGGCCATAAAAGCTTTTATCAGGACAAAAGTTTGCATTTTCATTAATGACAAAATTTAAATACAAAGAGAAGGTGGGCAGACAGTTTGCCACCATTCTCGATACTCTGACGATACATTAGGACTAGGAAATATAGATAAAGGAATAAAAGAGTCCCAAGTGTATTTGGCGACATGGTATGCTCCAGACCACTGATCCGACCGTAGATCGAATTCTGGCACGCGGCCCGTCGGGAAGCGGGTGTTGACACGAATCTGTCGCTGCGAGAACTGTCGGATACACCTCTCTGGCTGATAGTCGATGCAGAAGAAAGGGCCGAGCAATTTGTAGCGCTTGTCACGAGCATAGGTGTACCGAGGAACGGTCTCTCTTCTGTCGAAGAAATCTCAAACGATTTCCTCCTGATGCAGCTTCTCGATCAAAGCTCAGCACTGAATGGCTGACTTCGGCTGCTTGTTGCTGAATCTGAAAGAACTGGATTTTGACGGTACATGTCGCAGGAACCACGACAGCAAGGCATACGTGCACCCTTCTACCAAAATGGTTTCTTCGAGGGCGAAACGAGCTAAACCTCTATAGAGAAAGGCTAAAGCTGCCATGGATACTGAAAGCTGACGGGTCTGCTTGCTTCCCCATCTTCAAAAAAGTTGGGCGACTCTGACATCGACGAAATTTTGACCATCCTGAAAGAATGCCAGCCCTACTGTGCATAGGACCATGGCATGCTGAATTCTTTCTTTCGCTGCTCGAGATAAGGTATTGACTTCTTCGTAGGCCCCATACTTGTTGTAGAGTTCGAACAGATCGATGAACTGACTTCCGTTGATCTTCGTGAGAGGCCAGGATCTGCTCCCTGTAGCTCTGGCCAATGCTTCTCGAACATCTATCCCCTTGACGTTGATCAGGAACTACTGCTCGACCGGGTCATCGGGCTGACCAGCTGGTTCTGGCAATCCCATAATATCGCTGAACCCGTCCATTAGCAGAGTCATCTCCCCCCATGAAAACCAAAACGTGCAGGTACGCGGATTCCACCGCTCTGCCATAGCTTGAATCAGACTGCCGTTGATGGTTCGCTTGCCAACTGCCAATGCCATCTCCAATCCACAATCATCCAAGTGGTCTGGGAACATACGCGAGAAGGCAGTGAACCAAGAATAGTACCACCGAGGGAAGAAGGTACGAGACTGGATGACCCGATGATATGGAGTTCCATCCCTTATTTGATAAAAGACATGATCCCAAGGAAAGATAGCATCGGGAGATTTGGATGCCATCAGAGTGATACTGAGGCAAAAAGAGGAAGAGAATCAGATAGAATGCAGGACTTACAGACAGATTTTGATTAAAAAAAGAAGAGGATAGACACAATTCCTGGAAATTTTTGAAAGACCAAGGGGCTTAGGAAAAGACTTTCCAGGGCTTTTAAGAAAATTTTTGACACACAAAAGAGAAAGAATATAGGTAAAGGAAAAATATACACTTGGTGTTTTTGAAAAATAGAAGAAAATTTTGAATAGTATACACCCGGGGTTTTGAAGAAGAGGAAAAAAAAGGTTCGACATATATAGGAGAATACAATAAAAAATTACACAATCGTAGCTGCACAAACAAGGATGCGCACACAGCACTCCCTAAAGGCTGACTCTATATGCAATATTTGAAATAGCTTGTAGGACCTTAATCCTAACTCTATGGTTCAGATCATCTGATTCCAATCAAGGTATGCCGATATACTCAAGCCGAAGCTCGAAGTACGTGACATATAGAATATTTCTCCGGTTCTAAGGTAAGGGCTTCCCAACATCCTTGAGCACCTACCGATATACCTCGGACTATGGCCCTTAGGTACGTGGTAAGGGGGCGCGAACCCAAATAAGTGGTCCAGTTGTGAGGCTCTCTCCCGAACTATGGTTCAGTGAGACAGCCCAACAACGTGAAGACTGGGACAATATAGGTAGGGATGTTTTCAAAATATGATCAACATGCAATAAAATCAGAAGGCTCTAATGCAAGTCCTAAAGAGATAGATTTAAATAGAGAGAAGCATACACTTGCATACATTGTTTTGCATTCAATCCCTAAAATTGAGGAGAGTTGTAATTAAGACCTAAGTCTAATGTGAACATGGATAATCTCCTCAATATGGTCCTACCAAACCATACTTAGATCCTATATGAAAATAATGTCAGCTTAGGACAGAGTCTAGGCTCCTAAGGTTTGCATGGAAATGTAGCTGACATATGTTAGAATAAAGATTTAGAAAATATTAAAGCAAAACAAAGGCATAGATTCAACCGGACGAAGACGGGTCCCATCACGGTCGCCAAAACTGTGATCATCGCAAAAATTTTCTTCTCTTGTGGTTCCTCTCTCTTCCTTCTCGTTTCCTTTTCTAACCTCTATTTTCCCCCTTTTTTGAAGGGAGAAGAATAAAAGAAAGAAAAGAGAAAGAAAAGAGAAAAGAAAGAAAGAAAGAAAGAAAGAGAGAAGAGGAACTATTTTGCGCGGTCTCACTTGACCTTAATTTGAAAACATTTAGAAATTTAACTCGCCTCCGTTTTGAAAATTTGCGGGAAAAATGGAGAGACGGGATTCGCTCGTCGGTACGAGGTCCGACCGTTCCTGGCGCCTTTACCAGGGGTAATCGATCCAAGGATCGAATCAATGCCTTTTGCTTTGCCTAAATATAATCTAAAAATTTGTTCTAACTCTAAATGCACAGAGAATCATACTTGTGCAGTGCAAGGATGTATGCTCTTTTTTAAAGATGTTTTTTGAAAATTTCCAAGTATTCCGAGATGAATTTGATAAAGTAGTGAAGAAATGATTTAGAATCTAACTTTAGAACTTGAGATAGATCAGAGAAGTTCTAAGTTTTTAAAGTAAATCAGAGTTGGGAGAATAAATGAGAAAGAATGACTTGAAGTTTTGAAAATGAAAGCAAATGAAGTTTCAAAGTCAGAAATAGACTTTGAATTAAATTTGGATTTGGAATGAATCTGAGAAATCTGGATGATATATTAAGAATAGAAATGGATTTAAATTAGATCCGACAATGGAATTGAAATCTAGAATTTGGAATTGGATTCCGGATCCTAAACGGAATAGGATCCGAGATTTGGAGTCCAAGATGGACTTGAGTTCTGGATCCTAGAATGGGCTTGGATCTGAAGTCTAAGATCCAAATGTAGAATTGGGTTCTGGATCCTAGAATGGATTTGGATATGAGGTCTGAGATCCAATGTAGAGTTGGACTCTGGATCCTAAGATGGATTTGGATCTGAAGTCTGAGATCCAATGTAGAGTTGGACTCTGGATCCTAAGATGGATTTGGATCTGAAGTCTGAGATCTAAAGTAGAATTGGGTTTTTGGATCCTAAAGGGGAATTGGATATGAAGTCGGAGATCCAATGTAGGGTTGGATTTATGGATCCTATAAGGAAATTGGATCTGAAGTCTGAGATCCGATGTGAAGTTGGATTACGGATTGTAGAATCCACAATCTGAAATCCGAGACATAATTTGGATCTAAGTTTGGAGTTTGGAATGAATTTCAAGGTCAAATTTGAATTTTGAAATCTGATTTGAATTTGGATATAATAAAATGAATTTGAAATCTCAAAGTTAAATTGAACTTTTGAGATTGAAAATGAAATAGAATTTGAAAAATGAATTGATTTTGATAAGGACTGGGGATAGATCGAGGAAGATATTTACACCACTTGAAGTTTTTGAAAAAGGAATTTTGAAAATATGATGTAGTTCTATCCTAAATGATGAATGGATTTGAAGAATTTTGAATTTGGTTTTTGAAAAGCTATTCCATTCTTTAAATGAGTTAAAATAAGATTGAAGATATAATACATCCTTTACTATGGTCATTGAATGTATTATATAATAATCTATATTTAAGCTCAGGTGAAGAATGAAACACATTTGGTGCTTTTATAGAATTTAAAATGAAATTAACTCTCAATATACCCTGACTATGGCCATTGGTATATATTTTGAATTAATTTTAAGTTAAATTCTGATAAAAGAAGAAAATATTTAAGGAAATATGATGAATTTTGAAAATGGATCCAGTGTGGATCCAATGTTTATTTCATAAAAGATAAAAATCCTAAGTCTTGTTTACATCCCGACTATGGCCGTTGATGTAAATCATCAACTTAGGACTAATTTACCTCTTACGAAATGGTGCACGTGCCATTCGTGGTCCCATTTGTGAGATTTTAGAAGATAAAAGGTAAAATGAGATGAAATAAGTAATTTCTAAGGTATGTACATGCTCAAACATTCTAATCTAATGTTTGAAATTTAAATTTGTCATTAATATCTAGTTATTACATTGTAGACTGGAAATTAAAATCCTAATCTAAGAAGAAAAACACTTTTCATGTATTTCCTGAAAAAAATATAAGTTAGTACAAGGCAATAGAAAGGCAAGCATGCAAAAGGAAGCATCATATTAGAACTAGCATGCATATGGCTATGCTAAATGAGAATATGGATATCTAGAGTGAATATGTATAATACATCTTATAATGTCTATATAAAGTAGAAAGGGCTTTTATATCTAAAGAAGACATATGTATTTAGCTGGGAATGATATCTATGCTAGCTAAAGAACACACACACACACACACATATATATATATATATATATATATATATATATATATATATATATATATATGTGTGTGTGTGTGTGTGTGTGTGTGTGTGTGTGACCTAAACATTATGTCTAAGCTAAGCATGGAAATGTAGGTGATATACACAGTTAAAATGAGGATAGCTATGCGGGGGCAGTGTACCGACTTAGTGCAGTGATATGACTGTGATAAATCCTCAAGAAAATGGCTCAGCAAGATGCTGTTGTATGATTTGAGTGGTGATTTGAGGCAGCAATAGGTTGTTACTATGCACCTAAGCAGATATCAGAATGAAGATACAGCTGCATGAAGATAGTTGACAGGGGTCGGGCATGGAGGCAAGTGTGGACTTGTCGTGAATCAGCAGCATAGTGTCATGTGGTGGAGGCTGCCATGATATGGCGAAAGTGCAGCGATGGGCTGCGTGGTTTGATGGGCTAAGTGCAGGAAATGAATGGGTAATTGGTGAAGATGTAGTGGTTTTTCAAAGGACATCAAACTTCTAAAACCGAAACCGGCACTAATGTCCACTATTGTCACAAATCTCCAACTGTAAGTAGTTCAAGTCCTAATATCTGTATAGAACAGCTGAATTTCATTGTACCCTTTTGCCTCTCCCTATGCACAACCTAATTTCATCACCTAATACATACTATAACACAGGTTAGCTACTAACATTTATTAATATCATACATATTTACTAACTCACACAATAACAATATAGTTTGCTAATACAATTGTGCTGCTAACAATGCTGATATATACCAACTGCTGGCGTAAGCACTGACCATTGACTAACATAAATCGTATCAGCTAGCACCCTGTGCATTTTATTCAATGAAGTTCAAGTATCAATTAAGTTTTAATTACGAAACTTAGCTTAATCAGCACAATCGAATCATTAATCAGATTTTAGTACAGTAAATATCTTTGATTTCATGGTGTCAGTTTTCAAAAATAAATCTTCATTAACAGACTTCCTGACAATCAGATTCGTTTTCTCTTCTTTTTTTTTTTAGCACAGCCATGGGGATTTATATCAACCCAGAGCAGAAGCAACACATCAGACAGTGCAAATATGGAGTATGAAATAAACCAAAACTTAGCCTGATAGCAATTCTTTTCAATGTTAGAACACCACTTATAAACAACTCCAGTACCCACAATTATACCATAAAACAGCATACATGGTGATGTATAGACAGTAACAGAAATCTCCAAATTGAAGGATGCTTACAAGGACTGTTAACTTTTATTGACGAAACCTGTTAGTAACGACTAACACTGACTGATGCTAGATCAGTCACTGATGCATATTAGTATGGTCACTAAGCATGAACTATTTGTTGCTAACATCTTTGATAACCTAAAGGAAATTTTTAGCAGATGAGATGCTGATCTGCAGAATACTATCTAAACCCCGATAGACAATACATCATCTAATATCCTGCAGACTGGGATTTTGAAACAGTGCCTACAAGAATTGACCAGTTCGGACATGAGCAGGAGTTGCATAGAGACTAGACTCCAAAAGTATCATTGAACTCGCTAGAGGCCGATTCTTCCCTTTCCCGATTTTATTGGGGCTCTTATCAGAACACTTATCATCCCATTGTTGACATGAAAACACACAGACACGCAATTGCCATGATGGCTGCATATGTACTTGCTCAAAATTTCAGGAATATACAGTGATAAGATAACGCAGTGTCACTCAGACATAAAGTTCAAGGGTGAAAATGGAATGAACAGCCAATGACCTAAACATTATGTCTAAGCTAAGCATTAAAATGTAGGTGATATACACAGTTAAAATGAGGATAGCTATGCGGGGGCAGTGTACCGACTTAGTGCAGTGATATGACTGTGATAAATCCTCAAGAAAATGGCTCAGCAAGATGCTGTTGTATGATTTGAGTGGTGATTTGAGGCAGCAATAGGTTGTTACTATGCACCTAAGCAGATATCAGAATGAAGATACAGCTGCATGAAGATAGTTGACAGGGGTCGGGCATGGAGGCAAGTGTGGACTTGCTGTGAATCAGCAGCATAGTGCCATGTGGTGGAGGCTGCCATGATATGGCGAAAGTGCAGCGATGGGCTGCGTGGTTTGATGGGCTAAGTGCAGGAAATGAATGGGTAATTGGTGAAGATGTAGTGGTTTTTCAAAGGACATCAAACTTCTAAAACCGAAACCGGCACTAATGTCCACTATTGTCACAAATCTCCAACTATAAGTAGTTCAGATCCTAATATCTGTATAGAACAGCTGAATTTCATTGAACCCTTTTGCCTTTCCCTATGCACAACCTAATTTCATCACCTATAATACATACTATAACACAGGTTAGCTACTACCATTTATTAATATCATACATATTTACTAACTCACACAATAACAATATAGTTTGCTAATACAATTGTGTTGCTAACAATGCTGATATATACCAACTGCTGGCGTAAGCACTGACCATTGACTAACATAAATTGTATCAGCTAGCACCCTGTGCATTTTATTCAATGAAGTTCAAGTATCAATTAAGTTTTAATTACGAAACTTAGCTTAATCAGCACAATCGAATCATTAATCAGATTTTAGTACAGTAAATATCTTTGATTTCATGGTGTCAGTTTTCAAAAATAAATCTTCATTAACAGACTTCCTGACAATCAGATTCGTTTTCTCTTCTTCTTTTTTTTAGCACAGCCATGGGGATTTATATCAACCCAGGGCAGAAGCAACACATCAGACAATGCAAATATGGAGTATGAAATAAACCAAAACATAGCCTGATAGCAATTCTTTTCAATGTTAGAACACCACTTATAAACAACTCCAGTACCCACAATTATACCATAAAACAGCATACATGGTGATGTATAGACAGTAACAGAAATCTCCAAATTGAAGGATGCTTACAAGGACTGTTAACTCTTATTGACGAAACCTGTTAGTAACGACTAACACTGACTGATGCAAGATCAGTCACTGATGCATATTAGTATGGTCACTAAGCACGAACTATTTGTTGCTAACATCTTTGATAACCTAAAGGAAATTTTTAGCAGATGAGATGCTGATCTGCAGAATACTATCTAAACCCCGATAGACAATACATCAGCTAATATCCTGCAGACTGGGATTTTGAAACAGTGCCTACAGGAATTGACCAGTTCGGACATGAGCAGGAGTTGCATAGAGACTAGACTCCAAAAGTATCATTGAACTCGCTAGAGGCCGATTCTTCCCTTTCCCGATTTTATTGGGGCTCTTATCAGAACACTTATCATCCCATTGTTGACACGAAAACACACAGACACGCAATTGCCATGATGGCTGCATATGTACTTGCTCAAAATTTCAGGAATATACAGTGATAAGATAACGCAGTGTCACTCAGACATAGAGTTCAAGGGTGAAAATGGAATGAACAGCCAACGAACAGTTGCGAAACATACCTCACGCAAGCAGTGGTGATTTCAAGGACTTAGGCTGTCCCGAGGGTAGTGTACACCTGCAGAAAACAATAAGGATATATCATTCTTAAGTCAGGACAGGTGACCCTTAGCCATAGTTCGTGGTTTAGCTATAGCCGTGGCAGGTTGGCAATAGGATTTGTACACGCCGATTCTGTGTGGATTAATCCCCACTAGGCACACTGATCTTACTGTCAGTCATGAGATCCTGATCCGGGAGTTCATGCAGGAGGATCGGCAAGAAAATTTCTGCATTGTTACACCAGTGTGGCTTGGAAAGCCATTCTTGCATTCCTCACAATCCTGATCTGATGTCCTTTTGGATACGTTATAGCATAGCTAAAATCTGTAACATGATTTCTGAACCGTGACTTACTTGGCATCATAATGGTGCTATTCATATCAACCAAGGGAAGTAACAGGGACCTGTGGGAGATCAAATGCACAAGCAAGGTTGCTGGAATTTATAAGCACAAAGGGAGCCCACCTTCGCGAGGGATTGGAACAAGCTGACCAAAGCGAGAAAAGAAAGAGAAAAAAAAAAGGTTTAAACAGGAAAGAGTATTAAATCAGTAAAAAAAAAAGGTTTTATGTTTTTAAACATTTGGACCTATCCTTGGTTCTTCAATTCCTCACACACAGAGGCGTTTGATTACCCACCATCGATCCATCAGAGAAGTTTGGTATCAAATGAACTCTAATAAGCTTGAAAGGAAGGGGGGCAATAAACAATTTAGCATGTAGTTCTGGGCTAGTGGAAGCCCTTTTACATCCAGACCACCTCATACATCATGCGATTATACTTATTATGCAGATAACAAAGAACGGATGGTGATAAAAAAAAATTTTAGACAAACTTTATATACTAGCATCACAAAAAAATGCATATCAGATATTACAGAAGCTGATCACTGGTTTGATTCCTGATAAACTGGGAGGAAAACACAGGTTGGATAAAATGAAAGGGGAAAAATTGGACACTAATTACAAACTCTTATAAAGAAGAGAAGAAAAAAAAAGGAACTAAGAGAAAGAAAACGAGTAAGAAATAAAGGAGAGCGAAGCATTATAAGCCAAATTGATTAATCATACGTTAACTGTAAATCACAAAAAAAAAAGGGCATTAGACTAACATGGCATGAATCAAAACGATGAGATGGATTAACATACGGGTGTTTGAAGGCACAAGTGAGCAACTAGGTGGAGATCCACGGGCAAATGAGAGGAAAGAAAAAAAAAAAAAGGAACAGGCGAATGAGATATTCCCCCTGTTAATTCGGTACGATTCTGTTAATAGACCTTTTGAATCGGATGTCGGCATCCAGATGAGCCTTCCCAAGGGAGTTTTACCGAATATTAGTTCAATGACAATGAAAGAGGGGCTTCTAACAGTTAATTACTGGACGCTCGTTTGATCAGCCATCACATGGCCACTCAATCAAATATAGGGAATCCTTGTGCCTCAAAAAAAGAAAAGAGAATCACAATTCCAAAAACCCAAAAAAAAAAAACGAGGATAAAACCTATAAGGGAGATTGAAATCCAAAGAGGAACAAATGAAAGTTTATAACTAACCGGTGCTAACATAAGCAAGAATGTAAGATGTTGGAATACTCTGATTCCGTCAGTTTTGCACATCGGTGACCTGATTTCACTATAGGCGAATCGATGCTACCGGTAGGTGCTTTACTAGAACGATGAACAAAAGAGAAGAGAGGGGCGAAAGGAAGGAAAATAGAATATGAAGCTAGGAGGTGAAGAGATTCTTACCGTAGCTTGCAGAGTTTTATGAAGAGCGAGATTCCCCTTTTCCTTCTCTTCTTGCCCCGGAGACCTTCAAGAGGCTGCAGGGGTCTAGGAGGAGGAGGTCGGCCTTTGATGGAGACGATGGGTAATGTTTGCAGATGATCCCTTCAGAAGAGTAGTCAATGGAAAAACAAAAGAGAATCACAGATGATATTGATAATGGCTTAGCAGACAAACTCGGTATAGTGAGATGAAGAATGGGTGTCGACCGCGGATGATGAAAGTCAAGGTCCCCAATGTGTGGAATGACCTCTCCTTTTAAAGACGAAGGAGAAAGCTCCAGAAGGGCTTTCGTTAGAGATGGAGGGTTCGGAGGGAACGGAAGGCCTGTGAGGCCGTTGGCCATCGACGGTGTTGGGGCCATCTCTATGGAGCTCGCGATGAGGGGAGTGCGGCTGAGGGTTTCGAGAGTGAAAGAGAGGGGTATCGTCTTCCTCATTTGAAAACCCTAAAAGGGAATTTTACAATGGGCCCCTTTTAATTTTAAAATTTTTACAAAGAGGGGCTCGATTTTCAACAAAAGTTTTTGTCTAAAAAGATTGTTTTAAAAAAAAATGATGGTTTTCAAAAAGAGGTTTTTCAAAAACTAATTTTTTTGTTTCTTTTCTACTTTCATGAGTTTTTTTTTGTTATTTTCTTGACATTTTCTATATTTTTTTGATATTTTTGGAGTAAAGTCCTAAAATTTACAAAGATTTAAAAATAAATTTTTTGTATTTATTATTATTATTATTTTTTTTTTTTTAAGAAATATTTATAAAGAGGGTTTTCGAATGCTATTTTGAAAATTTCTTCAAAAAAATGGGTTTCGGATCCATGTTTTGAGAAAATGTTCGAGTTTTGAAACTCAAATCGAGAAATACAACATAATGGATCCAAACAGACATTGGGCGAAATGTCTGAGCTTTTCAAAAGTTATTTTGGAAATTTCGAGAATTTGATTTTAAATATTTGGACAACGAAGCTCAGGTTTGGATCTTTTATCTGGATCCGGATCCGAAATTGAGTCAGATTTATAAAATGAATTTAATTTCAATAAATCTTGAGAAATAAAATGGAATTTAGCTTTAAAACTGACTCAATTACCCAGAAAATGAAGATAAAAGGGCAAAAAGGGGAATATTTACAAGATTTTGAAAAATTTGGGGTGTTCACAGATGCCCCTCTTTGCTACTGAGCCGGTTGAAAGCCGAGCTTAGTGGCAAAGAAACACTCCAAATTTTGAAAAATGTTTCAGTTAGCCAATCTGAACTGTGGTAGAAGAATTATTTTGAACGTGGCTTTTCAGGCTTAGAACCTTATCCTGAATGGCTTGAGGGGGACGAAATCCTCGAAAATGATATGACTGAATAGATAGAAATGAGAAAATCGTGACGGGAATTTGAGCAAAGATCCCAGTAATGGTGAAAAGATAGGAATTTTGATCGAGTCTCATGGGTGAGACAAGATCAATTTTATGGAATGAATCAGGCTTAGCCCTTAACCTTGATGGGACGAAGATATATCGGGATAATTTGGGATGGGGAGAGGAATATAAGTGGTCCTCGATGGGACATCTCTGAGAGAAATGCCTCGTGAGATGAAACTCTAGCATGATTCCTTCCTGGATGAATATACAAAGAGCATGTATTCCTTTGTGGGAAAAACCATGATGGGACGGAAGGATTACCTCGTCGAAACGAGGTTCAGGTTTAACCAAAACCTGAAGAAGGAAGATATCTCGTGGAACGAGATTCAGGCTTAACCCTTATCCTGAAAGGGGCGTCCGTATAGCATCTTCGAACGAGGGAGCCGTGATGGGACAACAAATGTATCGCAAAAGCGAGATTCAGGTTTAACCCTTGACCTGAGTGGGGGGGGGGGGGGGAATCACATGAAGTTCTCAGATGAATAAACCGTGGAAGGATTAGAAAGGATATCTAGTCGTAATGAGACTCAGGTTTAACCCTAACCTGAACAGAAAGATACCTCGTGAAGTGAGGCTCAGGCTTAACCCTTAACCTGAAAGGGATGACTATACGGAATCCTCGGATGAAGAAACCATGATGGGACCTTCAGAATTTGGACGAACAAATCCGGAAGGGGTTTGTGAGAAGAGAAAAACAAGGGATTCCCTAAAGCTTGGAAAGGGGATGATCTTGGGCGCCTCATTGCTCAGACTAAAAATCAGCTTTCTAAAACAGACGACCTCTCGCAGAAGGTTTGGGTGATACCTCGAGGAGCGAGGTAACATGTTTAATCCTTAGCCTGAATGGATACAGAATCCTCGAGGAGCGAGGAAAACTGCGATGGGCCTCTAGACTTTGCACAACAAGTCCACGAGGGGTTTTTGCAAAAGAATGAAAATGGGGATCCCTAAAGCTTGAAAAGGGGTTGTTCTTGGGCGCCTCATTGCTGAGATTGAAAATAGCTTTTGACAATAACAGATCTTTTGCAAAAAGTTTAGGTTTAACCCTTATCCTGAGCGGGAACTGTCTATGGTGGGATAGTGGGGAACACAGGGAAGTGTGCAGATCTGAGAGCGCTCAGATCAGGCGGAAAGGAAAGGACTTTTCAGTCCTAAGGAGGGATGACGTCAGGATACGTTAAAACGACCTCAAGTTCACACTTCATGTTGGGATAATTAGAAAATATTGCCAATAAGGTGCCAAAAATTGTAGTTGATTCAGAATGATTGAATTGTGCTCATGTGTGAAAATATCACCTCTTTCTACTTAGAGTATTAATTCCAACAGGGCTAACTCTGTAGAATTTAAGAATCAAATTCAAATTTGTTTGTTGTTGAGTTTCTTCAAGGAAGATATCAATTTCCTTGATATGAAAGAGTGGAAACATTCTTAGCTTCATAAAAGCAATCAAGCGAAAAGATATTGATAACGAATTTCACATAGATAAAGATGATTCTTGACAGTTTCGGGCAGTTTGATATCCTGGGCATTTCCCATGATGATCTTTTTGCACTCTTTTGAATCACGGATCTTTTCTGGGTTCTTTTACATCCTCCTTCATTTTGGAGATGTCCTGACTTTTTTCTCTTTTTCGAGGAAGCGTACGTCACAAACTCCTTCATCTTGGAGATGCTCCGATCCTTCTTTTTCTTTCTCAGGAATTATGACATTGGTTCTTGGGTTGAAATCTCTAAATGATAGCAGAAATCAAATATCTTTTAGGGTTTGTCGGTAGGTTCATCGCATCCGCCTTCATCTCGACGGTGATCCAAGCTTTCCCTGGAAGGATCCGTCACAAACTTCGTCATCTTGGAGATGTTTCAAATCTTTCTTTGGCCTTGGGGGTCTACTCGCTTAATTCGCCTTCATCTTGACGACAATTGAGAGATCCCTTTTGCGGATATTTGATTGCAGCTTAGCTTGGATGACTGAGGATATATAGATTGGGTAGGTTCTTTTTACTGCCCAGAGTATTTCCACGGTCTTACTGCCAAAAAAAATGATCTTTAGGAATGTGCCATAGCTATGATCAATATCAATTCGCTCATGGCTTTTCAACATCATTGAATTTTCCTTTGTCGGTCATATCGGAGATTTTTCTTTATCCTCTTGGTTGACCAACAGAAACAGCTGGAATTTAGTTCGTATTTCGCAAAAGTCTTACTCTTTTGGAAATAATACTAAAGGTAGCCTGAGATAATTCTTTTATGTGATGAAAATTTTGAGATCAACAATATCTTTTTGATAGAAAATTGGCAAAAATATTCTATAAATCCCTGATGAAAGAAATCGCTTGATATCGAGTCGACACGTCCGTGACAAAATTCTCCTCTCTTTTTCCCCCAAAAGAGAGACTCAGGCTTAAGCCCTTACCTGAATGGGAAGTTGGAAATACTCCTCTCTTTCCTGAAAAGAGGAGGTGTTTGCAAAACAGAACTTTCGAAGAGAAATTAAGTTTTCGTCAAAACTCCCTATCTCTAGGCTTCTCTTATGGAAAGGCGGTGATGTCTTCTTTTAAATCGTTGTAATTTTTGAAAAGATTTTTAAATGAAAAACATGTGAAAACCAGACATCAAATAATAAAAACCGGTTCTCACTAGTGGATGAGACCGGGTCGAACTCAGAGAACGGGAATATTTCGTATTCAAGTACACAAATCTAAACTATTCTTTATTGCCGAATTATTGAAATGTAAAATGTTCAGAAAAGGTAAAAACAACTAACTATTACAACAAATGAATACCCTTCGCAGAGGGCGTAAAATGCAATATTTACAAACCCAATTAAATTCCTAATTCTAATCTAAAAAAAATAAAAAGACGCTTTATTCTTCGTACTTCGTGTCACGTAATCGCTTCCGCTCCAGTCTTTGCTATCCTGCACAATTCAAATGAACACGAGCAGTACCAGAGATAGACACTAAAACTATACTAAACAACTTATTTAAATGCTAAAAATACTATGGCTAAGTAATTCACTAAGCAATTTTAAGAACTAAAAATCAAAACTAACTGACAACATTCTTTTAACTAAATAAAACTATTTAACTAAATTGCAACTAAATGACTAACAATTACTTCTTAACTAATAGCTAATTAGTCATTTAACTAACTATTAACTAATACTCAATTAACTAATGTCTAACAGGAACGTAAACTAATTACTAAAACAAAACAAGGAATGCAATCAATTAAAAACAAGAAATATCATGAATTAAAAACTTTGAATCACTAACTATGACAAACTGAAAAACTAGAATGAAACACAGAAGATCGGAAAGAAAACAATCACAACAAGAGATTTCTACTACAACCGAATAGAAACAGAAAACAACTATGAAGAAATGGTAATAATAACTATGCTATATCAAAATACATCATTTAACTACTAAATCAATTAACAACTACTAAATCAATTAACAAAATCTACTGAAAACAACTACTGAATCAATTAACAAACAGAAATCACTACTGAATCAAAACAAAAAGAAATTACTACTGAATGAATTAACAAAAAGAAATTCTACTGAATCAAAACAAAAAGAAATTACTACTGAATGAAAACAACTACTGAAGCAATTAACAAAATCTAAAAAAAAACTGTAAACTAAAAATGATCGGCCGATGAACAAAAGAACATAATCGTAAATGTATTTTTTTCATTTTTGTTTTTTTTTCTTTTTCACTTTTTCAGTTTTTTTTTCTTTTTATTTCTGTTTTACAGATATAGCAATAACCAGAAGAAGATTTGAAGAATAAGAAAGGAGAAGAAAAATAGGATTTATTGAAGAAGAAGAAGAAGTTAAAAAAAAAACAAAAACAGATCGGAAGAAGAAATCGGAAGAAGAACAAGAAGATCTGAAGGAGAAGAAGAAGAAGAAGAAGAAGAAATTGAAAGAAGAAGAGGAAGAAGAAGAAGATCTGAAGGAGAAGAGTCAGAACTTACCGTGATGAAGAAGAAGCTGAAGAAGAGGTGGCGGCCTCCACCACCTGTCGCCGGAATAAGGATCTTCCACCAATGTCGTCGGCTGGAGTGTAGATAGAGAAAGAGGAAGAAATAGAAGTTAGGGAAAAGGATAGCCACCGGCAATGGTGGAGGGAGGAGAGAAGAGAGGGATTAGAGGGAAAGAGGGGAAAGAAGGCTTCAGGCGTGAATGGGAGGAGGCGCCCTTTCTTTCCCTGTTTTTGGGGTTTTTAAAAACAACAAACCGGCTGGAACCGGTTTGAAACAAATGCAAACCGGTTCAAGCCGGTTTGGTTATTTTTTTTTTTAAATTCAAACCGGTTCAGCCGGTTTGTTTATGATTTTCTCAATTTTTTCCAAGAAACCCAAA
Organism: Nuphar pumila; assembly: GCF_984573655.1. Taxonomy (NCBI): domain Eukaryota; kingdom Viridiplantae; phylum Streptophyta; class Magnoliopsida; order Nymphaeales; family Nymphaeaceae; genus Nuphar; species Nuphar pumila. Next base: position 26,860,887 of record NC_143264.1, read on the forward strand.
CCGTGTAAACCGGTTGGTTATTTTATATTTTTTTTCAATTTAAAAAAAAACAAAAACAAAAACTATGTAAACTAGTTTATTATAAAGTTTTCAAAAATTAAAATCAAAACTTATTTATAAAGAAACTAAAAAAAAACTATTCTAACTATTTATATTTATATTTAATTTTTTTTCTTTTCTAAAAAAAAACAAACATTTAAAATGATTTTAAAAACTATTTTCTCTATTTTTTTATTTTATTTTTAATTGAAAACTAACACTAGACTACTATGAATATAACAAAAACTAAAATATGTATAAAAATGTAAAATGAAACTATTTTTCATGCATTTTCTATTTTTAAATCATTTTAGCACATTTACTCGAAAACTAACATAAAATTGGGTTTTTAAAACATTATTTTATAAAATCACGCATATTTTAATGTTAATAAACCCTGAATTATATGCATGATCAAATACCCCCATGCTTATGTTTTGCTAGTCCTCGAGCAAACTGAGAGACTGGTCAAGAATCGAGAGTCTAGGACCGGCCGAGTACCAATGAATGCAACTTCAGATAAGTGGTGAATATGATCAGGCTTGACTTGATCAAGCACCTTCTGCATCTGTACCTCTTGCTTACTAAAAATTGGTGATCCTAAAGGCTGAGAAAATGGGGCTTTATATGATGAAAATGTATGTTGTAAGTAAGGCCCCTTCTGTTGAGGTATCATGGAGATCGACTCATTAGTAGAAATGATATGAGGTTCATGAGTCGATTCCTGAGTGGGGTGACACGCCTTCCCATACTGAAGGAATGTAACAGATTCGACTTGCTCATGATGTGAATCGGTGGGTTGCAAGTCAAATGACATGGAATCCTCTCCCTTAGATACAACAGACTGACTGTGAAGGTTCCCCTGGCTTTGCCTACTGAAAGTCTCAACCAACTGTCCCATTTGAGTCTCTAGCTTGGCTATTGACTGCGTATGGGAACTCAAAACTTGTAATATCCTATCTTGGAAGGATTGACTAAATGAAGGCTCATGAGGATGGGGTTGAGGATAAGCATGTTGGGCTGGGGGATGAACCTGTGAAAAAATGGGGTGCGAGTAACCTTGTGAAGGATTACTGGGTCTATACTGTGTCTGGGAGGGCTGATGGGATGGAAAAATAGACTGGTTTCGCCAACCTGGGTTTTATGAGGATGTAAATGAATCGGGCATGGGTTTAGCGAAACCTTGGGCAGCATTCACCTGCTCCTAAACGAATTCAGGATATAATGACGCTGCCGGACAATCCGCAACACAGTGTGCAGGGCTAGCACATAGCTCACACACTCTTTCTACTTGATTTCTCGAAGAATTGGCTAGGAATTGATCTAACTTCCTAGTCAATTGGTCAACCTTGGTACGCAATTCTAATTCGGACCCAAATTCGGAAATCCCAACCTTCCTAGGACCACTAGACAGAGATGTAGTCCTATCGAGCCGTGAAGACAAGTTATGATGCATCGTATTTTCACTCAAGGTCTCGAATAGAGACCACGCCTCGTCCTCACTTTTGAGCATAAAAGTGCCCCCACAAGACGAATCAACCATTTGACGATGCTTTTCAGTAAGCTCGTCATAAAAATACTGCACCAACTGCCAACGAGGCACCTGGTGATGGGGACACTTGCGGAGAAGATCTTTCAATCTCTCCCAAGACTCGTGAAATTGTTCTTCCTCAATTTGAGAAAAACTGGTTATAGTTTTACGAAACTGATTCGTTTTACCAATTGGGAAGTATTTTTTTAAAAATTCTCTTTGCATTCCTTCCCAAGTAGTAATACGAACCGTCTCAAGAGATTTTAACCAGTGCTTGGCTTTATCTTTGAGAGAGAACGGAAACAAGGTTAACCGCATAGCATCTTCTCCAAAATTATTGATTCGCACAGTCGAGCAAATCTCAAGGAATTCGTCGAGATGACGATATGGGTCCTCATTGCTAAGGCCATAAAACGAAGGTAACATTTGAATCACACTGGCCTTAATCTCAAAATGGCTCGCTCCTACATCAGGTCTCGTGATGCAGGAGGTGGGAGTATACGTATTTGGCATGAAGTACTCCCGCAAAGGACGGATCAATTGATGATCGTCAGCCATTGCATACACCTTGGAGTAGACCGGTGTAGCACACGTCCTAACTTTGGGTTTTCTACCTAACTAACGCACTAAGCGGCCAAACCACAAAGCGAGTGAAAAAACAACAAAAACTAAACAAACACCACGCAGTTACACATAATAGAGATTATGCAAAGAAATATGAAATCTATGTGTACGGTACCAATCGTACACAGTCACCTCTAAGGGGGTCCTAGTAGGTGGGCTGTGCAGAAAAATAAGCTCTTCTCTAAGATATGCACATACGTGGTTCTAAACCTAAATGCAACACAAACACTAGGCAATAAAGCGAATACTAATATTACACCGTTCCCCGACAACGGCGCCAAAAATTTGATGTCTTCTTTTAAATCGTTGTAATTTTTGAAAAGATTTTTAAATGAAAAACATGTGAAAACCAGACATCAAATAATAAAAACCGGTTCTCACTAGTGGATCAGACCGGGTCGAACTCAGGGAATGGGAATATTTCGTATTCAAGTACACAAATCTAAACTATTCTTTATTGCCGAATTATTGAAATGTAAAATGTTCAGAAAAGGTAAAAACAACTAACTATTACAACAAATGAATACCCTTCGCAGAGGGCGTAAAATGCAATATTTACAAACCCAATTAAATTCCTAATTCTAATCTAAAAAAAAATAAAAAGATGCTTTATTCTTCGTACTTCGTGTCACGTAATCGCTTCCGCTCCAGTCTTTGCTATCCTGCACAATTCAAATGAACACGAGCAGTACCAGAGATAGACACTAAAACTATACTAAACAACTTATTTAAATGCTAAAAATACTATGGCTAAGTAATTCACTAAGCAATTTTAAGAACTAAAAATCAAAACTAACTGACAACATTCTTTTAACTAAATAAAACTATTTAACTAAATTGCAACTAAATGACTAACAATTACTTCTTAACTAATAGCTAATTAGTCATTTAACTAACTATTAACTAATACTCAATTAACTAATGTCTAACAGGAACGTAAACTAATTACTAAAACAAAACAAGGAATGCAATCAATTAAAAACAAGAAATATCATGAATTAAAAACTTTGAATCACTAACTATGACAAACTAAAAAACTAGAATGAAACACAGAAGATCGGAAAGAAAACAATTACAACAAGAGATTTCTACTACAACCGAATAGAAACAGAAAACAACTATGAAGAAATGGTAATAATAACTATGCTATATCAAAATACATCATTTAACTACTGAATCAATTAACAACTACTAAATCAATTAACAAAATCTACTGAAAACAACTACTGAATCAATTAACAAACAGAAATCACTACTGAATCAAAACAAAAAGAAATTACTACTGAATGAATTAACAAAAAGAAATTACTACTGAATCAATTAGCAAAAAGAAATTACTACTGAATCAAAACAAAAAGAAATTACTACTGAATGAAAACAACTACTGAAGTAATTAACAAAATCTAAAAAAAAACTGTAAACTAAAAATGATCGGCCGATGAACAAAAGAACATAATCGTAAATGTATTTTTTTCATTTTTGTTTTTTTTTCTTTTTCAGTTTTTCAGTTTTTTTTTCTTTTTATTTCTGTTTTACAGATATAGCAATAACCAGAAGAAGATTTGAAGAATAAGAAAGGAGAAGAAAAATAGGATTTATTGAAGAAGAAGAAGAAGTAAAAAAAAAAACAAAAACAGATCGGAAGAAGAAATCGGATTAAGAACAAGAAGATCTGAAGGAGAAGAAGAAGAAATTGAAAGAAGAAGAGGAAGAAGAAGAAGATCTGAAGGTGAAGAGTCAGAACTTACCGTGATGAAGAAGAAGCTGAAGAAGAGGTGGCGGCCTCCACCACCTGTCGCCGGAATAAGGATCTTCCACCAATGCCGCCGGCTGGAGTGTAGATAGAGAAAGAGGAAGAAATAGAAGTTAGGGAAAAGGATAGCCACCGGCAATGGTGGAGGGAGGAGAGAAGAGAGGGATTAGAGGGAAAGAGGGGAAAGAAGGCTTCTGGCGTGAATGGGAGGAGGCACCCTTTCTTTCCCTGTTTTTGGGGTTTTTAAAAACAACAAACCGGCTGGAACCGGTTTGAAACAAATGCAAACCGGTTCAAGCCGGTTTGGTTATTTTTTTTTTAAATTCAAAACGGTTCAGCCGGTTTGTTTATGATTTTCTCAATTTTTTCCAAGAAACCCAAACTGTGTAAACCGGTTGGTTATTTTATATTTTTTTTCAATTTAAAAAAAAAAAAAACAAAAACTATGTAAACTAGTTTATTATAAAGTTTTCAAAAATTAAAATCAAAACTTATTTATAAAGAAACTAAAAAAAAACTATTCTAACTATTTATATTTATATTTAATTTTTTTTCTTTTCTAAAAAAAAACAAACATTTAAAATGATTTTAAAAACTATTTTCTCTATTTTTTTTATTTTATTTTTAATTGAAAACTAACACTAGACTACTATGAATATAACAAAAACTAAAATATGTATAAAAATGTAAAATAAAACTATTTTTCATGCATTTTCTATTTTTAAATCATTTTAGCACATTTACTCGAAAACTAACATAAAATTGGGTTTTTAAAACATTATTTTATAAAATCATGCATATTTTAATGTTAATAAACCCTGAATTATATGCATGATCAGGCGGCCGAAAAACAAAGTTGAGAAAGTATCACAGAGGAGCGAGTCCATCACACTCTCCCTAAAAGAGGGTCCTCTGTGAAAGGATTTGGCCAAGGATGAGAAAAAACAAAGGGCAACAAAAGAAACGAGCTTCCGTCGAAGCTCTCCCTAACCAAAAGGGCTCTTTTGTGTAAAGTTGGTTGTTGTTTTGCAAACTGTTCGCGAAGAAAACAAGTCCCTTCAAACTCTCCTTGGCAGAGGGTTCTTGCGAACTGAAGATGGTTGCATGCGAAAGGAATGAGCTCCCTCGAACTCTCCCTGAAGAGGGTCCTTCGCAAGAAAAGATTGATTTTTGATAAAATGATGACCTAAAGGTCGAAATTGAGAATTTAGAGCTTGAATGATGAGGATTTGTTAGTGCAAAGACTGAACCAGGAAGACTAACTGATTAGTCAGCCCAACACTAGCACGAGCGCTAGATGTACCAGCACGAGCACTGAATTTTGAAAAATGCCCCAGTACGAGCGCTAGGTTTTCAAAATTGCACACCAGCACGAGCACTGGGTTTTCAAAAAATGCACCCCAGAACGAGCACTGGGTTTTCGAGAGTGCAAACCAGCATGAGCGTTGGATTTTCGAAAAGCACATCAGTACGAGCACTGGGTTTCGAAAATGTACACCAGTACGAGCACTGGATTTTTCAACGGAGATTCTGCACGGGAGACCGACATTCTAAGATACTTGAGAATTGAATAAGAATGATTGTCGGTGTTTTCAGGATTATCCCTTATCCTGAAGGCGAAGAAATGAGTGAGTGTGAAAACTCGAATTTACAATAATTTGTCCAATACGAGCATTGGAAAAGGGAAGTTCAAGTCGGGACTTGAGACTTCAAAAATAAGAATATACAAAAAGGAAAATCCGACTCGGAACCCGGTTTTTAAATACAAGAAAGAAAGTGAGAATCAGGTTTGAAAACTCGAATTCTCAAAACAATGAATTGTCCAACACGAGCGTTGGATTCAAAAGGAAGTTCAAGTCGGAACTTGAGACTTCAAAAAATAAGAACATACAAAAAGGAAAATCTGAGTCGGAACCCGATTTTTAAATACAAGAAAGAAAGTGAGAATCGGGTTTGAAAACTCGAATTCTCAAAACAATGAATTGTCCAACACGAGCATTGGATTCAAAAGAAAGTTCAAGTCGGAACTTGAGACTTCAAAAATAAGAATATACAAAAAGGAAAATCCGAGTCGGAACCCGGTTTTTAAATACAAGAAAATGAGTGAGAATCGGGTTTGAAAACTCGAATTCTCAAAAAAAATGAATTGTCCAACACGAGCATTGGATTCAAAAGGAAGTTCAAGTCGGAACTTGAGACTTCAAAAATAAGAATATACAAAAAGAAAAATCCGAGTCGGAACCCGGTTTTTTTAAATACAAGAAAGAAAGTGAGAATCAGGTTTGAAAACTCGAATTCTCAAAACAATGAATTGTCCAACACGAGCATTGGATTCAAAAGGAAGTTCAAGTCAGAACTTGAGACTTCAAAAATAAGAATATACAAAAAGGAAAATCCGAGTCGGAACCCGTTTTTTTTAAATACAAGAAAGAAAGTGAGAATCGGGTTTGAAAACTCGAATTCTCAAAACAATGAATTGTCCAACACGAGCATTGGATTCAAAAGGAAGTTCAAGTCGGAACTTGAGACTTCAAAAAAAAGAATATACAAAAGGAAAATCCGAGTCGGAACCCGATTTTTAAATACAAGAAAGAAAGTGAGAATCGGGTTTGAAAACTCGAATTCTCGAAAAAATGAATTGTCCAACACGAGCATTGGATTCAAAAGGAAGTTCAAGTCGGAACTTGAGACTTCAAAAATAAGAATATACAAAAAGGAAAATCCGAGTCGGAACCCGGTTTTTAAATACAAGAAAATGAGTGAGAATCGGGTTTGAAAACTCGAACTCTAAAAAAAAAATGAATTGTCTAGCACGAGCATTGGATTTAAAAGGAAGTTCAAGTCGGAACTTGAGACTTCAAAAATAAGAATATACAAAAAGGAAAATCTGAGTCGGAACCCGGTTTTTAAATACAAGAAAATGAGTGAGAATCGGGTTTGAAAACTCGAATTCTAAAAAAAAATGAATTGTCCAACACGAGCATTGGATTCAAAAGGAAGTTCAAGTCGGAACTTCAGACTTCAAAAATAAGAATATACAACGGAAAATCTGAGTCGGAACTCAAATGGGAAGAAAATAATTCCAATTTGGAAGTCAAAACTCGAAGGATTGACAAAAGCATGAATAGATTTTGACGATGAAGATGAGAGATTCATTCGAGATCCTTGACCCAAGGTGGCCTAAGATCCGAATTTATTTATGATGGCCTCAGGGTTTTCCCCTATCCTAAGGGAGCATAGAACAAAATTGGAGGTGAATTGAAGAATTTATGGGAAATAATTCAGGTTTATCCCTTAACCTGAAGAAGAATAAAATTTATAAAATGGAGAAGAATTTAAAGAGATTTATTGAAAATTTATTTTGAAAAAGAATTCTCACGGGTAGTAGCGATGCTCCTATGAGGGGTATCAGGATTATCCCTTATCCTGAATGGGAATATCTTGGACAACGAGGGTCAGGTTTTTCCCTTAACCTGAGGGGGAAATAAAAAGAATACCTCATTGAAAAGAGGCATCAGGTTTATCCCTTAACCTGAAGGGATTTAAAAAATAAGGGAATAAAATTTAGTAAAATTGATAAAACTTAATGAAACTAAACCAATTGATAAAATTGACAATAAATTGATAAAATTTGATTAGATAAAATGAAACGAATGCAACCAAGTTATCAAAGAGTTGGTAAAATTTTTAGAAAAGGATTTGTCTGATTCTGTCTGTCTTTATGATGAAGGAAAATAAGTATAGATCAAAATAAAATGCCCTAATATCAGGGGGGAGAAGGTGAGAAGAATATTGCTTTATTTGAAAAGACTTTTGAGGAATACAAAAAGCTATGATGAACAATTTAAGTGTAAAATTTCTTCAGGTGTAAAGCATTAATGGGATCTGGCAGTTCAACCCCATCCGCGTTGATCAGACGATAGGAATTGCGGGGCAGCGCCTCTTTAACCACATAAGGGCCTTCCCAATTGGGTGACCACTTGCCCTTTGGCCGATGTTTGAGATGAGCTGTTGATCTGAGCACAAGGTCATTGACTCAGAATCTTCTCTCAAAAACTGATTTGGCGTAGTGCCGAGCTATCCTCTGAGGATAGGCCTGAGCGTGCTCTATTGCCTTGAGTCTTTTCTCATCTAATAGATCAAGCTGTACCAATCTCTGCTGGTGATACTGATCAAGTGGAAGTTTAATGAGTGACGCAAACTTGAGTGCGGGCTTCTGAACATGTAGAGGTAACACCACCTCCGTCCCATAAACAAGCTCTGAAGGCATAGCATTGGTTGGGGTTCGAATGGTGGTTCGGTACGCCCAAAGTGCGTCGTACATCTTCTCGTGCCAATCACGGCCCGTCTCCACAGTTCTTTCCAGAATGCGGATCAAAATCTTGTTGGTGGCCTCTGCTTGGCCGTTCCCTTGGGGATAGTAAGGAGCTGAGAAATGGTGATGAATCCCGAACTTCGAGCAGAAGGTCTTCATCTTTTCATTCTTGAAATGACTGCCATTGTCTGACACAATATCGTGTGGGACGCCGAAACGGCAAAGAAGATTCTTATGGATAAACGAGACCCCATGTCGGCCTTCTACCGTTCGCAGACTGATAACTTCGACCCATTTGGTGAAGTATTCTGTAGCTGCGAGGAAATATCGATGGCCATTAGAAGCCGAAGGAGTGATCGGGCCCGACTACATCAAAGGCCCACATCGAAAAGGGCCAAGGAGAGACCACGGATTGTAAGTATGCGGCTGGCGCATGAATGGAAGGTGCGTGCATTTGACATTTGACGCACTTCCTTACAATTTGATGGCAATCCTGCTGCATGGTTTTCCAGTAGTATCCTGCCTGAATAATCTGCTTGACGAGTGCTTGGTAGCCGACGTGACCACCACAAATTCCTTCGTGTGCCTCTCGGACAACTTCCATGGCTTCATCTTTATCTAAGCATCTGGCATACTCAGAACTGAAACCACGACGGTAGAGAATATTGGCAAGGATGAAATAGCGGACTGACATGCGTTGAATTGCACGCTGCTCCCTTCTCGGCATGCCTGGTGGGAATTCACCAGTTTCGATAAAGCTTTTGATATCTTGGTACAAAGGCTTTTCTTTCTGGGCGACCTGGTTTACTCGCTCAACTGGAATGTAGGCAGGTTGATCAAGTCTGCCGATCTCGAAGGAACGACAGGATTCACTGTCTTTAAAAGACAAAATAGAACCTAAGCAGGCTAAGCCATCAGCTATGTGATTGTATTCCCTCTTGACATGATTGAGCTGAAATTCTTCAAGGTTGCCTATGAGAGCTAAGGCAATCTGGCGTGAATGGGAGGAGGCGCCCTTTCTTTCCCTGTTTTTGGGGTTTTTAAAAACAACAAACCGGCTGGAACCGGTTTGAAACAAATGCAAACCGGTTCAAGCCGGTTTGGTTATTTTTTTTTTTAAATTCAAACCGGTTCAGCCGGTTTGTTTATGATTTTCTCAATTTTTTCCAAGAAACCCAAACCGTGTAAACCGGTTGGTTATTTTATATTTTTTTTCAATTTAAAAAAAAACAAAAACAAAAACTATGTAAACTAGTTTATTATAAAGTTTTCAAAAATTAAAATCAAAACTTATTTATAAAGAAACTAAAAAAAAACTATTCTAACTATTTATATTTATATTTAATTTTTTTTCTTTTCTAAAAAAAAACAAACATTTAAAATGATTTTAAAAACTATTTTCTCTATTTTTTTTATTTTATTTTTAATTGAAAACTAACACTAGACTACTATGAATATAACAAAAACTAAAATATGTATAAAAATGTAAAATAAAACTATTTTTCATGCATTTTCTATTTTTAAATCATTTTAGCACATTTACTCGAAAACTAACATAAAATTGGGTTTTTAAAACATTATTTTATAAAATCATGCATATTTTAATGTTAATAAACCCTGAATTATATGCATGATCAGGCGGCCGAAAAACAAAGTTGAGAAAGTATCACAGAGGAGCGAGTCCATCACACTCTCCCTAAAAGAGGGTCCTCTGTGAAAGGATTTGGCCAAGGATGAGAAAAAACAAAGGGCAACAAAAGAAACGAGCTTCCGTCGAAGCTCTCCCTAACCAAAAGGGCTCTTTTGTGTAAAGTTGGTTGTTGTTTTGCAAACTGTTCGCGAAGAAAACAAGTCCCTTCAAACTCTCCTTGGCAGAGGGTTCTTGCGAACTGAAGATGGTTGCATGCGAAAGGAATGAGCTCCCTCGAACTCTCCCTGAAGAGGGTCCTTCGCAAGAAAAGATTGATTTTTGATAAAATGATGACCTAAAGGTCGAAATTGAGAATTTAGAGCTTGAATGATGAGGATTTGTTAGTGCAAAGACTGAACCAGGAAGACTAACTGATTAGTCAGCCCAACACTAGCACGAGCGCTAGATGTACCAGCACGAGCACTGAATTTTGAAAAATGCCCCAGTACGAGCGCTAGGTTTTCAAAATTGCACACCAGCACGAGCACTGGGTTTTCAAAAAATGCACCCCAGAACGAGCACTGGGTTTTCGAGAGTGCAAACCAGCATGAGCGTTGGATTTTCGAAAAGCACATCAGTACGAGCACTGGGTTTCGAAAATGTACACCAGTACGAGCACTGGATTTTTCAACGGAGATTCTGCACGGGAGACCGACATTCTAAGATACTTGAGAATTGAATAAGAATGATTGTCGGTGTTTTCAGGATTATCCCTTATCCTGAAGGCGAAGAAATGAGTGAGTGTGAAAACTCGAATTTACAATAATTTGTCCAATACGAGCATTGGAAAAGGGAAGTTCAAGTCGGGACTTGAGACTTCAAAAATAAGAATATACAAAAAGGAAAATCCGACTCGGAACCCGGTTTTTAAATACAAGAAAGAAAGTGAGAATCAGGTTTGAAAACTCGAATTCTCAAAACAATGAATTGTCCAACACGAGCGTTGGATTCAAAAGGAAGTTCAAGTCGGAACTTGAGACTTCAAAAAATAAGAACATACAAAAAGGAAAATCTGAGTCGGAACCCGATTTTTAAATACAAGAAAGAAAGTGAGAATCGGGTTTGAAAACTCGAATTCTCAAAACAATGAATTGTCCAACACGAGCATTGGATTCAAAAGAAAGTTCAAGTCGGAACTTGAGACTTCAAAAATAAGAATATACAAAAAGGAAAATCCGAGTCGGAACCCGGTTTTTAAATACAAGAAAATGAGTGAGAATCGGGTTTGAAAACTCGAATTCTCAAAAAAAATGAATTGTCCAACACGAGCATTGGATTCAAAAGGAAGTTCAAGTCGGAACTTGAGACTTCAAAAATAAGAATATACAAAAAGAAAAATCCGAGTCGGAACCCGGTTTTTTTAAATACAAGAAAGAAAGTGAGAATCAGGTTTGAAAACTCGAATTCTCAAAACAATGAATTGTCCAACACGAGCATTGGATTCAAAAGGAAGTTCAAGTCAGAACTTGAGACTTCAAAAATAAGAATATACAAAAAGGAAAATCCGAGTCGGAACCCGTTTTTTTTAAATACAAGAAAGAAAGTGAGAATCGGGTTTGAAAACTCGAATTCTCAAAACAATGAATTGTCCAACACGAGCATTGGATTCAAAAGGAAGTTCAAGTCGGAACTTGAGACTTCAAAAAAAAGAATATACAAAAGGAAAATCCGAGTCGGAACCCGATTTTTAAATACAAGAAAGAAAGTGAGAATCGGGTTTGAAAACTCGAATTCTCGAAAAAATGAATTGTCCAACACGAGCATTGGATTCAAAAGGAAGTTCAAGTCGGAACTTGAGACTTCAAAAATAAGAATATACAAAAAGGAAAATCCGAGTCGGAACCCGGTTTTTAAATACAAGAAAATGAGTGAGAATCGGGTTTGAAAACTCGAACTCTAAAAAAAAAATGAATTGTCTAGCACGAGCATTGGATTTAAAAGGAAGTTCAAGTCGGAACTTGAGACTTCAAAAATAAGAATATACAAAAAGGAAAATCTGAGTCGGAACCCGGTTTTTAAATACAAGAAAATGAGTGAGAATCGGGTTTGAAAACTCGAATTCTAAAAAAAAATGAATTGTCCAACACGAGCATTGGATTCAAAAGGAAGTTCAAGTCGGAACTTCAGACTTCAAAAATAAGAATATACAACGGAAAATCTGAGTCGGAACTCAAATGGGAAGAAAATAATTCCAATTTGGAAGTCAAAACTCGAAGGATTGACAAAAGCATGAATAGATTTTGACGATGAAGATGAGAGATTCATTCGAGATCCTTGACCCAAGGTGGCCTAAGATCCGAATTTATTTATGATGGCCTCAGGGTTTTCCCCTATCCTAAGGGAGCATAGAACAAAATTGGAGGTGAATTGAAGAATTTATGGGAAATAATTCAGGTTTATCCCTTAACCTGAAGAAGAATAAAATTTATAAAATGGAGAAGAATTTAAAGAGATTTATTGAAAATTTATTTTGAAAAAGAATTCTCACGGGTAGTAGCGATGCTCCTATGAGGGGTATCAGGATTATCCCTTATCCTGAATGGGAATATCTTGGACAACGAGGGTCAGGTTTTTCCCTTAACCTGAGGGGGAAATAAAAAGAATACCTCATTGAAAAGAGGCATCAGGTTTATCCCTTAACCTGAAGGGATTTAAAAAATAAGGGAATAAAATTTAGTAAAATTGATAAAACTTAATGAAACTAAACCAATTGATAAAATTGACAATAAATTGATAAAATTTGATTAGATAAAATGAAACGAATGCAACCAAGTTATCAAAGAGTTGGTAAAATTTTTAGAAAAGGATTTGTCTGATTCTGTCTGTCTTTATGATGAAGGAAAATAAGTATAGATCAAAATAAAATGCCCTAATATCAGGGGGGAGAAGGTGAGAAGAATATTGCTTTATTTGAAAAGACTTTTGAGGAATACAAAAAGCTATGATGAACAATTTAAGTGTAAAATTTCTTCAGGTGTAAAGCATTAATGGGATCTGGCAGTTCAACCCCATCCGCGTTGATCAGACGATAGGAATTGCGGGGCAGCGCCTCTTTAACCACATAAGGGCCTTCCCAATTGGGTGACCACTTGCCCTTTGGCCGATGTTTGAGATGAGCTGTTGATCTGAGCACAAGGTCATTGACTCAGAATCTTCTCTCAAAAACTGATTTGGCGTAGTGCCGAGCTATCCTCTGAGGATAGGCCTGAGCGTGCTCTATTGCCTTGAGTCTTTTCTCATCTAATAGATCAAGCTGTACCAATCTCTGCTGGTGATACTGATCAAGTGGAAGTTTAATGAGTGACGCAAACTTGAGTGCGGGCTTCTGAACATGTAGAGGTAACACCACCTCCGTCCCATAAACAAGCTCTGAAGGCATAGCATTGGTTGGGGTTCGAATGGTGGTTCGGTACGCCCAAAGTGCGTCGTACATCTTCTCGTGCCAATCACGGCCCGTCTCCACAGTTCTTTCCAGAATGCGGATCAAAATCTTGTTGGTGGCCTCTGCTTGGCCGTTCCCTTGGGGATAGTAAGGAGCTGAGAAATGGTGATGAATCCCGAACTTCGAGCAGAAGGTCTTCATCTTTTCATTCTTGAAATGACTGCCATTGTCTGACACAATATCGTGTGGGACGCCGAAACGGCAAAGAAGATTCTTATGGATAAACGAGACCCCATGTCGGCCTTCTACCGTTCGCAGACTGATAACTTCGACCCATTTGGTGAAGTATTCTGTAGCTGCGAGGAAATATCGATGGCCATTAGAAGCCGAAGGAGTGATCGGGCCCGACTACATCAAAGGCCCACATCGAAAAGGGCCAAGGAGAGACCACGGATTGTAAGTATGCGGCTGGCGCATGAATGGAAGGTGCGTGCATTTGACATTTGACGCACTTCCTTACAATTTGATGGCAATCCTGCTGCATGGTTTTCCAGTAGTATCCTGCCTGAATAATCTGCTTGACGAGTGCTTGGTAGCCGACGTGACCACCACAAATTCCTTCGTGTGCCTCTCGGACAACTTCCATGGCTTCATCTTTATCTAAGCATCTGGCATACTCAGAACTGAAACCACGACGGTAGAGAATATTGGCAAGGATGAAATAGCGGACTGACATGCGTTGAATTGCACGCTGCTCCCTTCTCGGCATGCCTGGTGGGAATTCACCAGTTTCGATAAAGCTTTTGATATCTTGGTACAAAGGCTTTTCTTTCTGGGCGACCTGGTTTACTCGCTCAACTGGAATGTAGGCAGGTTGATCAAGTCTGCCGATCTCGAAGGAACGACAGGATTCACTGTCTTTAAAAGACAAAATAGAACCTAAGCAGGCTAAGCCATCAGCTATGTGATTGTATTCCCTCTTGACATGATTGAGCTGAAATTCTTCAAGGTTGCCTATGAGAGCTAAGGCAATCTTCTGATAAGGGATTAACTTTGAATCCTTGACTTGCCATTCAGCATTAACTTGACTGACAATAAGTAATGAGTCGCCGAAGGCGTGTACTCTCTTGACATCAAAGCTCTGCAAAATTTTAAGGCCTTGTATTAGAGCTTCATACTCGGCCATGTTATGAGTACATTGGAAATTGAGCTTGAGGGAATAAGGGAGCATCTCCTTTTCAGGAGTGATCAACAAGATCCCAATCCCTATACCGGACATATTTCTGGCTTCGTCAAAGAATAGAGTCCAGACTGGAGATTCCTGAATACTGCAGATGCGGTCATCAGGAAAATCATCTTCCGCTTTGATCTCTTCTGTTAACGGGAAATCTGCCAACTGATCTGCGATGGACTGACCCTTGACTGACTTCTGAGAAACATATTCCAGGTCATACTGCATTAGGAGGACTTGCCATTTCGCAATCCGTCCAGTAAGGAAAGGCTGCTCAAGGATGTATTTGAGAGGGTTGAGCCTTGACAGAATTTTGATTTCCGATGCCAGGAGATAATGTCTCAGCTTCTGACACATCTATACCAAGGCTAAACATGTCTTTTCCATCTGAGAGTATCTCTTCTCATAATCGATGAAGGTCTTGCTGATGTAGTAGATGGCATGTTCTATCAGGCTGCCTTCCTCATATTGTGCAAGAAATCCGCCACACGCATTCTGATTGACAGAAATATACAGAAGAAGCGGTTTTCCAAGTTCTGGTGGCTTCAGAACATGTGGATTGAGAAGATACTGCTTGATGCGCTCAAATGAGAGCTGACATTCTGATCCCCATTCAAATTTCACTTCTTTTCTCAACAAGTGATTGAAGGGCTCGCATCTCATGGCCAAATTAGAGATAAAACGCCGAATTGACTGAATACGACCTTGAAGGCTTCGCAGCTCTTTAAGATTGGTGGGAGGCGGCATATCAATGATCGCCTTTGCCTTGGCAGGATCCACCTCTATGTCTTTTTTGCTGATCATGTAGCCAAGCAGCTTGCCTGACTCTACTCCAAAGACGCATTTCTGTGGGTTGAGCCTCAGCTTGTAGAGAATAAGTCTTTCAAAGACTTGGCCAAGAGCATCAAGATGATCTTCTCCTTATTTTGATTTGACCAGGATATCATCTACATAGGCATCCATGTTCTTGTGCATCTGGTCATGGAAGATAACTGCCATTGCTCTCTGGTAGGTTGCCAGCATTCTTGAGTCCAAATGGCATGACTGTATAGCAAAAGGTCCCCCAAGGTGTAGTAAAAGAAGTTTTGGATTGGTCACGAGCGGCCAATTTGATTTGATTGTAGCCTGAGTATCCATCCATAAAGGAAAACATGGCGTGGCCCACCGTGCTATTGATCAAAAGATCGATGTTGGGGAGTGGATAATCATCCTTTGGGGTGGCTTTGTTTAGATCTCTGAAATCGATGCAGATTCGGACCTTGCCATTCTTTTTGGGAACTGCCACAACGTTCGCCAACCAATCTGGATAGTCAATAGTCCGGATGAATCCTGCTTTTAACAATTCTTCAAGTCCTTCTTTAACTTGTGGTGCTACTCGGGGATTCATCTTCCTGAGTTTCTGCTTGATTGGCTAGCAATCTGGCTTCAGTGTGAGACGATGCTCGACTAACTTGGGATCTAAGCCTGGCATATCTTCATAAGTCCATGCGAAGACTTCCTGATGTTGTTTGAGGAAGTAGATGAGCTTTTCCTTCTCATCTAAACTTAGACTGGAACCAATTTTGAGGATCTTTGGATCATCTTCTGAACCAATATTGACATCCTTCGTTGGATCTTGAACCAACGGCGATGGTTGATCCTGCTTCTGAATGCTGGCAAATTCTGGCAAATCTTGAATTGTCGAGTCGAATTCTGCCAACTCTTCAATTTGTCCTGTCATTTTGCTGACTTCTGTCCCTGTCTTTGCCTTGCAGATTCTGGCCGGTTTATTTTGAAAAAAGTTGGTATTGATAACGAGCTTTTTGAACGATTTAGGAGCCATGATCCCGGCAATCCTGAAAGCGAAAAAGGGTAAAAATATTCGAAAAATAGCCTTTTGTACAGAAACGAAGAATGACAACATAGACAAGGATATAAGCAGAGAGTTTGTGTACACCAAGATGAACAGAGAAAACAAGCTTTTCATTGATTGAATAAACTTTGATATTTACAGGTGATTGTTTGAAGAAAAGAAAGAAACCGGGGCGGATCTTGCCCTTACAAGATGACAGAAAGAACGGAAAAAGCAGAAAAACACTGGCATTGTCTTCTTTACTGGGCTCCCTTGACGAAGGTGGTCTTTCTGCCGGATGACTGACCTGTGAAACCCAAGCCTGTACCAGTGACATGCTGATCGGGGACGATCGGCTCCAGAATGCCGTCTTCATCTTTGCCCAGGCCCCTGAAGGGCTGATAACCGTGCTTCATTAGAAGATCAAACCCTTTCTTAGCTTTGGAGAATTGAGGAAACAGAGGGTGATCTTTAAATGAAGTGCAATCGAGGCGTCCTCCTAGCTTGAAGAAGCGAGGTCCCTGCCACTGAACTACTGCGGTGACATTTTCTGTTGGCTGGACCTCTTTCAAATTTAGCATATCCAGACTTTCACTCAGATCAATTTCTTCGGCTTCCCGGATACTCGGGATGTCGACAGTGAAAGTAGGATGGGGAATCATCGGCTGCGGGAGTCATTCTTCCAGATCCTCTCCTAGGACCGTGGTGATCATGCCTCCCTTCGACCACTTGATACACTGGTGAAGGGTTGATGGTACCGTATTGGCGTTGTGGATCCAAGTGCGCCCAAGTAGTAGATTGTACGTAGGTGGCATATTCACTACATGAAACAGGACCGTATGCACCGAATAGTTGATAAAAATTTCGAGAAATATCTTCCCCTTGGCTGTCTGTCCATGGTTGTCAAAACCATAGATCGTGATCGGATCCGGGGTATATTCATCTTCTTTTAATCCCAAAGCCTTGGCTGTCATCTCTGGACAGATATTTAGGTTGCTGCCTCCATCGACGAGCACATGAGGAACTGTCATTCCCCTGGTTCGCACCACTATATATAGGGCATTGTCATGAAAAGAATGAGGTTTTGGCAGATCCTCATTAGAAAAGGTGATTGGTGCGTTCGTCATTGCTTGATTGACGATCTAAGCCATGTCTTGTGGAGTCGTGCTAGGCTTGACTTTGATCTTTCTGAGCAGATCTTCTAGCGCTTGTTGGTGCTCTGGTGAAGCGTGGGTCAGGTCCAAGATAGAGATGTTGGATAAAGCAGTAATCAGCTTCTGAACTGACTCGGAAGCTTCTTCTTTCTTTGAAGTTGCCTTGATAAAGCGCTTCGGAATTCTGGGGACCATCTTGGCAATTTCCATCGTTGCCTTTGTTGGTTTGCTGGAAGATACAGTGGCATCCGCCCTCTTGACGGATGACTGTGCCTGGCGAAGGACTAGGACCTGATGTTGATCCTGAATGTCCTGTTTAGAACATGGTTGGATGCTATCTTGAAGAGAGAATGCCTGCTCCGTGATGACCGAAGCTGAGTGCTTGGGAAATGGCTTGGATAGAATTTCTGGTTGTTCTTCTTCATCCTCAATCAACAGGTTCTTGTCAATGCAGTCCTGGATGATGTTCTTAAGAACAAAGCAATGCTCGGTGTCATGTCCCACAGTCCGGTGAAACTTGCAGAACTTGTCAGTCCATTTTCCCATAGCAACGGGAGGATCTGCTACCTTGGGAAGTTTGATCATTCCTTTCGACATCATATATTCCAAGATGTCTTCGCGGGACTGCTCTAAAGCTGAAAACTCCCGATCATAACTCCACCCTTCGTGCTTTGGCTTCTCTGACTGCTTTGCTTCAGGCTGAGGCGCTGACTGAACAGGCTGTGGTTTAACAAATTTTCCTTTCTGGGCTGCCGAGTTTGTCCTTTCGGCCCTGGGATGCCCCGAGTTCTTGCCGCGATTCTTCTTGCTTTTCTTTTTACCAGAACTACCGCTGTTGTCTGAAAAATCCGTGGAATAAGCAGCATGAGCTTTTTTCTTCTGTTCAGGGTTTCTTCGGACGAAAGGGTAACCCTCACATAGGCCATTATCCAGGCCGGTCTCGAGCCACTCAGCTCTCTCAATCAGTTTGATGAATGATTTGGCGGGCGAAGTAGAAATGAGGTTCCTCAGAGGCTGGGCAAAATTATTTAGAATAATCTGCAGGGCGTGCTCCTCTGGGATGGGAACTTTCATTCTGTTACAGGTGCTTCTCCACCTGTGGATAAATTCGCTGGCTTTCTCATTCTCCATCTGTTTTAAATTATACAGATGATTGAGGGTTGGTGAGGCTTCGACATTAAACATGAAGCGCTCAATGAACAAGTTCACGACCTTATCGAACTCTCGTAGTTCGATAGGATTAATGTGGTCTGCATACCATCTGGCCGCTACCCCTTCAAGGCTGCGAGGAAAGCATATGAATAACGCCCGATTGTCTTTCCTGAAACGGCCGCATTCGGCATAAAAAGTGGCCAAATGAGCCTTAGGGTTGCTAGTTTCGTCAAATTTAAGGAACTTGGGGGGGAGATTTTCCAGATTGTCATCCCCGTCCAGACCATGATAAAAATCTTCGCCAGAGTAGGTCTGCTTACCCTTGCTTTTGGCCTGGATATCCTTGATGGCCCGATTCATTTCTTTCATCTGCTCTTGCATTGGGTCATTAGCTGGAATGGGCTTGTTTATCGATTCGGGATCTGCAGTACTCTTTACAAACTGCGGTGGAGGATTCTGATAAACAAGTTGTTCTTCCTCTTCCGATTCATCTTCTACTGATTCTGCTTCTTCAGAAGTGGTGTCAGGCTGTACTTTCTTTCTAACAATCCTGACTGGTTTCTTCACAGCCTTCTTCTTTGGCTTGCTTTTTGGAGCAACTTCTTTCTGACTGGCCTCGGCCTGCTCGGACATCATTTTAGTCATCATTCTTTTGAACAGATTATACATGGCAGGATCTATATCATCTGCCTGATTCTGATTCTGTCCCCTGACCGATTTGGGAGAATCCATCCCTTCGGCCTCACTGTCACTGTGTCGAGGAATTGTTTCTTTTCCTGCCCTTGTTACAACCATTTTGCCAATGCCAGTGATTTCCTCTGAAGGTGAAAAGGAATGGTTAAGGTTCGGAGGAAATTTTTGAAAATGTGATTTCTTTTAGGAAAAGACATGAAGGAAGGAATTGATAGACATTTTAGATAAGTTATCCCATCACCAGGGATTGGGTCATCACAAATTTTTGCGATGATTGTGTCACCCTTTTATGGCGACAAAATGCGCCTTATGACCTAGGCGAGGTCGTCCATCATGACGAGGGATAAAAGAATATATAAAATGGGTCTCATCACTGGGGATGAATTCGTAACTACATGAAACAAAATAAGATTTGGCCATAAAAGCTTTTATCAGGACAAAAGTTTGCATTTTCATTAATAACAAAATTTAAATATAAAGAGAAGGTGGGCAGACAGTTTGCCACCATTCTCGATACTCTGACGATACATTAGGACTAGGAAATATAGATAAAGGAATAAAAGAGTCCCAAGTGTATTTGGCGACATGGTATGCTCCAGACCACTGATCCGACCGTAGATCGAATTCTGGCACGCGGCCCGTCGGGAAGCGGGTGTTGACAAGAATCTGTCACTGCGAGAACTGTCGGATACACCTCTCTGGCTGATAGTCGATGCAGAAGAAAGGGTCGAGCAATTTGTAGTGCTTGTCACGAGCATAGGTGTACCGAGGAACGGTCTCTCTTCTGTCGAAGAAATCCCAAACGATTTCCTCCTGGTGCAGCTTCTCGATCAAAGCTCATCACTGAATGGCTGACTTCGGCTGCTTGTTGCTGAATCTAAAAGAACTGGATTTTGACGGTACATGTCGCAGGAACCACGACTGCAAGGCATACGTGCACCCTTCTACCAAAATGGTTTCTTCGAGGGCGAAACGAGCTAAACCTCTATAGAGAAAGGCTAAAGCTGCCATGGATACTGAAAGCTGACGGGTCTGCTTGCTTCCCCATCTTCGAAAAAGTTGGGCGACTCTGACATTGACGAAATTTTGACCATCCTGAAAGAATGCCAGCCCTACTGTGCATAGGACCATGGCATGCTGAATTCTTTCTTTCGCTGCTCGAGATAAGGTATTGACTTCTTCGTAGGCCCCATACTTGTTGTAGAGTTCAAACAGATCGATGAACTGACTTCCGTTGATCTTCGTGAGAGGCCAGGATCTGCTCCCTGTAGCTTTGGCCAATGCTTCTCGAACATCTATCCCCTTGACGTTGATCAGGAACTACTGCTCGACCGGGTCATCGGGCTGACCAGCTGGTTTTGGCAATCCCATAATATCGCTGAACTCGTCCATTAGCAGAGTCATCTCCCCCCATGAAAACCAAAACGTGCAGGTACGCGGATTCCACCGCTCTGCCATAGCTTGAATCAGACTGCCGTTGATGGTTCGCTTGCCAACTGCCAATGCCATCTCCAATCCACAATCATTCAAGTGGTCTCGGAACATACGCGAGAAGGCGGTGAACCAAGAATAGTACCACCGAGGGAAGAAGGTACGAGACTGGATGACCCGATGATATGGAGTTCCATCCCTTATTTGATAAAAGACATGATCCCAAGGAAAGATAGCATCGGGAGATTTGGATGCCATCAGAGTGATACTGAGGCAAAAAGAGGAAGAGAATCAGATAGAATGCAGGACTTACAGACAGATTTTGATTAAAAAAAGAAGAGGATAGACACAATTCCTGGAAATTTTTGAAAGACCAAGGGGCTTAGGAAAAGACTTTCCAGGGCTTTTAAGAAAATTTTTGACACACAAAAGAGAAAGAATATAGGTAAAGGAAAAATATACACTTGGTGTTTTTGAAAAATAGAAGAAAATTTTGAATAGTATACACCCGGGGTTTTGAAGAAGAGGAAAAAAAAGGTTCGACATATATAGGAGAATACAATAAAAAATTACACAATCGTAGCTGCACAAACAAGGATGCGCACACAGCACTCCCTAAAGGCTGACTCTATATGCAATATTTGAAATAGCTTGTAGGACCTTAATCCTAACTCTATGGTTCAGATCATCTGATTCCAATCAAGGTATGCCGATATACTCAAGCCGAAGCTCGAAGTACGTGACATATAGAATATTTCTCCGGTTCTAAGGTAAGGGCTTCCCAACATCCTTGAGCACCTACCGATATACCTCGGACTATGGCCCTTAGGTACGTGGTAGGGGGGCGCGAACCCAAATAAGTGGTCCAGTTGTGAGGCTCTCTCCCGAACTATGGTTCAGTGAGACAGCCCAACAACGTGAAGACTGGGACAATATAGGTAGGGATGTTTTCAAAATATGATCAACATGCAATAAAATCAGAAGGCTCTAATGCAAGTCCTAAAGAGATAGATTTAAATAGAGAGAAGCATACACTTGCATACATTGTTTTGCATTCAATCCCTAAAATTGAGGAGAGTTGTATTTAAGACCTAAGTCTAATGTGAACATGGATAATCTCCTCAATATGGTCCTACCAAACCATACTTAGATCCTATATGAAAATAATGTCAGCTTAGGACAAAGTCTAGGCTCCTAAGGTTTGCATGGAAATGTAGCTGACATATGTTAGAATAAAGATTTAGAAAATATTAAAGCAAAACAAAGGCATAGATTCAACCGGACGAAGACGGGTCCCATCACGGTCGCCAAAACTGTGATCATCGCAAAAATTTGCCTCTTGTGGTTCCTCTCTCTTCCTTCTTGTTTCCTTTTCTAACCTCTATTTTCCCTATTTTTTGAAGGGAGAAGAATAAAAGAAAGAAAAGAGAAAGAAAAGAGAAAAGAAAGAAAGAAAGAAAGAAAGAGAGAAGAGGAACTATTTTGCGCGGTCTCACTTGACCTTAATTTGAAAACATTTAGAAATTTAACTCACCTCCATTTTGAAAATTTGCGGGAAAAATGGAGAGACGGGATTTGCTCGTCGGTACGAGGTCCGACCGTTCCTGGCGCCTTTACCAGGGGTAATCGATCCAAGGATCGAATCAATGCCTTTTGCTTTGCCTAAATATAATCTAAGAATTTGTTCTAACTCTAAATGCACAGAGAATCATACTTGTGCAGTGCAAGGATGTATGCTCTTTTTTAAAGATGTTTTTTGAAAATTTCCAAGTATTCCGAGATGAATTTGATAAAGGAGTGAAGAAATGATTTAGAATCTAACTTTAGAACTTGAGATAGATCAGAGAAGTTCTAAGTTTTTAAAGTAAATCAGAGTTGGGAGAATAAATGAGAAAGAATGACTTGAAGTTTTGAAAATGAAAGCAAATGAAGTTTCAAAGTCAGAAATAGACTTTGAATTAAATTTGGATTTGGAATGGATCTGAGAAATCTGGATGATATATTAAGAATAGAAATGGATTTAAATTAGATCCGACAATGGAATTGAAATCTAGAATTTGGAATTGGATTCCGGATCCTAAACGGAATGGGATCCGAGATTTGGAGTCCAAGATGGACTTGAGTTCTGGATCCTAGAATGGGCTTGGATCTGAAGTCTAAGATCCAAATGTAGAATTGGGTTCTGGATCCTAGAATGGATTTGGATCTGAAGTCTGAGATCCAATGTAGAGTTGGACTCTGGATCCTAAGATGGATTTGGATCTGAAGTCTGAGATCCAATGTAGAGTTGGACTCTGGATCCTAAGATGGATTTGGATCTAAAGTCTGAGATCCAAAGTAGAATTGGGTTTTTGGATCCTAAAGGGGAATTGGATCTGAAGTCGGAGATCCAATGTAGGGTTGGATTTATGGATCCTATAAGGAAATTGGATCTGAAGTCTGAGATCCGATGTGAAGTTGGATTACGGATTCTAGAATCCACAATCTGAAATCCGAGACATAATTTGGATCTAACTTTGGAGTTTGGAATGAATTTCAAGGTCAAATTTGAATTTTGAAATCTGATTTGAATTTGGATATAATAAAATGAATTTGAAATCTCAAGGTTAAATTGAACTTTTGAGATTGAAAATGAAATAGAATTTGAAAAATGAATTGGTTTTGATAAGGACTGGGGATAGATCGAGGAAGATATTTACACCACTTGAAGTTTTTGAAAAAGGAATTTTGAAAATATGATGTAGTTCTATCCTAAATGATGAATGGATTTGAAGAATTTTGAATTTGGTTTTTGAAAAGCTATTCCATTCTTTAAATGAGTTAAAATAAGATTGAAGATATAATACATCCTTGACTATGGTCATTGAATGTATTATATAATAATCTATATTTAAGCTCAGGTGAAGAATGAAACACATTTGGTGCTTTTATAGAATTTAAAATGAAATTAACTCTCAATATACCCTGACTATGGCCATTGGTATATATTTTGAATTAATTTTAAGTTAAATTCTGATAAAAGAAGAAAATATTTAAGGAAATATGATGAATTTTGAAAATGAATCCAGTGTGGATCCAATGTTTATTTCGTAAAAGATAAAAATCCTAAGTCTTATTTACATCCCGACTATGGCCGTTGATGTAAATCATCAACTTAGGACTAATTTACCTCTTACGAAATGGTGCACGTGCCATTCGTGGTCCCATTTGTGAGATTTTAGAAGATAAAAGGTAAAATGAGATGAAATAAGTAATTTCTAAGGTATGTACATGCTCATACATTCTAATCTAATGTTTGAAATTTAAATTTCTCATTAATATCTAGTTATTACATTGTAGACTGGAAATTAAAATCCTAATCTAAGAAGAAAAACACTTTTCATGTATTTCCTGAAAAAATATAAGTTAGTACAAGGCAATAGAAAGGCAAGCATGCAAAAGGAAGCATCATATTAGAACTAGCATGCATATGGCTATGCTAAATGAGAATATGGATATCTAGAGTGAATATGTATAATACATCTTATAATGTCTATATAAAGTAGAAAAGGCTTTTATATCTAAAGAAGACATATGTATTTAGTTGGGAATGATACCTATGCTAGCTAAAGAACATATATATATATATATATATATATATATATATATATATATATATATATATATATATATATATATATATATATGTGACCTAAACATTATGTCTAAGCTAAGCATTAAAATGTAGGTGATATACACAGTTAAAATGAGGATAGCTATGCGGGGGCAGTGTACCGACTTAGTGCAGTGATATGACTGTGATAAATCCTCAAGAAAATGGCTCAGCAAGATGCTGTTGTATGATTTGAGTGGTGATTTGAGGCAGCAATAGGTTGTTACTATGCACCTAAGCAGATATCAGAATGAAGATACAGCTGCATGAAGATAGTTGACAGGGGTCGGGCATGGAGGCAAGTGTGGACTTGCTGTGAATCAGCAGCATAGTGCCATGTGGTGGAGGCTGCCATGATATGGCGAAAGTGCAGCGATGGGCTGCGTGGTTTGATGGGCTAAGTGCAGGAAATGAATGGGTAATTGGTGAAGATGTAGTGGTTTTTCAAAGGACATCAAACTTCTAAAACCGAAACCGGCACTAATGTCCACTATTGTCACAAATCTCCAACTATAAGTAGTTCAGATCCTAATATCTGTATAGAACAGCTGAATTTCATTGAACCCTTTTGCCTTTCCCTATGCACAACCTAATTTCATCACCTATAATACATACTATAACACAGGTTAGCTACTACCATTTATTAATATCATACATATTTACTAACTCACACAATAACAATATAGTTTGCTAATACAATTGTGTTGCTAACAATGCTGATATATACCAACTGCTGGCGTAAGCACTGACCATTGACTAACATAAATTGTATCAGCTAGCACCCTGTGCATTTTATTCAATGAAGTTCAAGTATCAATTAAGTTTTAATTACGAAACTTAGCTTAATCAGCACAATCGAATCATTAATCAGATTTTAGTACAGTAAATATCTTTGATTTCATGGTGTCAGTTTTCAAAAATAAATCTTCATTAACAGACTTCCTGACAATCAGATTCGTTTTCTCTTCTTCTTTTTTTTAGCACAGCCATGGGGATTTATATCAACCCAGGGCAGAAGCAACACATCAGACAATGCAAATATGGAGTATGAAATAAACCAAAACATAGCCTGATAGCAATTCTTTTCAATGTTAGAACACCACTTATAAACAACTCCAGTACCCACAATTATACCATAAAACAGCATACATGGTGATGTATAGACAGTAACAGAAATCTCCAAATTGAAGGATGCTTACAAGGACTGTTAACTCTTATTGACGAAACCTGTTAGTAACGACTAACACTGACTGATGCAAGATCAGTCACTGATGCATATTAGTATGGTCACTAAGCACGAACTATTTGTTGCTAACATCTTTGATAACCTAAAGGAAATTTTTAGCAGATGAGATGCTGATCTGCAGAATACTATCTAAACCCCGATAGACAATACATCAGCTAATATCCTGCAGACTGGGATTTTGAAACAGTGCCTACAGGAATTGACCAGTTCGGACATGAGCAGGAGTTGCATAGAGACTAGACTCCAAAAGTATCATTGAACTCGCTAGAGGCCGATTCTTCCCTTTCCCGATTTTATTGGGGCTCTTATCAGAACACTTATCATCCCATTGTTGACACGAAAACACACAGACACGCAATTGCCATGATGGCTGCATATGTACTTGCTCAAAATTTCAGGAATATACAGTGATAAGATAACGCAGTGTCACTCAGACATAGAGTTCAAGGGTGAAAATGGAATGAACAGCCAACGAACAGTTGCGAAACATACCTCACGCAAGCAGTGGTGATTTCAAGGACTTAGGCTGTCCCGAGGGTAGTGTACACCTGCAGAAAACAATAAGGATATATCATTCTTAAGTCAGGACAGGTGACCCTTAGCCATAGTTCGTGGTTTAGCTATAGCCGTGGCAGGTTGGCAATAGGATTTGTACACGCCGATTCTGTGTGGATTAATCCCCACTAGGCACACTGATCTTACTGTCAGTCATGAGATCCTGATCCGGGAGTTCATGCAGGAGGATCGGCAAGAAAATTTCTGCATTGTTACACCAGTGTGGCTTGGAAAGCCATTCTTGCATTCCTCACAATCCTGATCTGATGTCCTTCTGGATACGTTATAGCATAGCTAAAATCTGTAGCATGATTTCTGAACCGTGACTTACTTGGCATCATAATGGTGCTATTCATATCAACCAAGGGAAGTAACAGGGACCTGTGGGAGATCAAATGCACAAGCAAGGTTGCTGGAATTTATAAGCACAAAGGGAGCCCACCTTCGCGAGGGATTGGAACAAGCTAACCAAAGCGAGAAAAGAAAGAGAAAAAAAAAGAAAAAAAAGGTTTAAACAGGAAAGAGTATTAAATCAGTAAAAAAAAAAGGTTTTATGTTTTTAAACATTTGGACCTATCCTTGGTTCTTCAATTCCTCACACGTAGAGGCGTTTGATTACCCACCATCGATCCATCAGAGAAGTTTGGTATCAAATGAACTCTAATAAGCTTGAAAGGAAGGGGGGCAATAAACAATTTAGCGTGTAGTTCTGGGCTAGTGGAAGCCCTTTTACATCCAAACCACCTCATACATCGTGCGATTATACTTATTATGTAGATAACAAAGCACGGATGGTGATAAAAAAAAAATTTAGACAGACTTTATATACGAGCATCACAAAAAAATGCATATCAGATATTACAGAAGCTGATCACTGGTTTGATTCCTGATAAACTGGGAGGAAAACACAGGTTGGATAAAATGAAAGGGGAAAAATTGGACACTAATTACAAACTCTTATAAAGAAGAGAAGAAAAAAAAAATTAACTAAGAGAAAGAAAACGAGTAAGAAATAAAGGAGAGCGAAGCATTATAAGCCAAATTGATTAATCATACGTTAACTGTAAATCACAAAACAAAAACAAAAAAAAAGGGTATTAGACTAACATGGCATGAATCAAAACGATGAGGTGGATTAACATACGGGTGTTTGAAGGCACAGGTGAGCAACTAGGTGGAGATCCATGGGCAAATGAGAGGAAAGATAAAAAAAAAAAGGAACAGGCGAATGAGATATTCCCCCTGTTAATTCGGTACGATTCTGTTAATCGACCTTTTGAATCGGATGTCGGCATCCAGATGAGCCTTCCCAAGGGAGTTTTACCGAATATTAGTTCAAAGACAATGAAAGAGGGGCTTCTAACAGTTAATTACTGGACGCTCATTTGATCAGCCATCACATGGCCACTCAATCAAATATAGGGAATCCTTGTGCCTCAAAAAAAGAAAAGAGAATCACAATTCCAAAAACCAAAAAAAAAAAAAAAATGAGGATAAAACCTATAAGGGAGATTGAAATCCAAAGAGGAACAAATGAAAGTTTATAACTAACCGGTGCTAATGATCATGCATATATTTTAGGGATTTTTCATATAAAAATATGCATGATTTCATGAGAAAATGTTTCAAAAACCCAATTTTATGATAGTTTTCGAGTAAATGTGCTAAAATGATTTAAAAATAGAAAATGCATGAAAAATAGTTTTATTTTACATTTTTATGCATATTTTAGTTTTTGTTATAGTCATAGTAGTTTTAGTTTTAGTTTTCAATAAAAATAACAATAAAAATAAAAATAAAAATAAAAATAAAAATAAAATAAAAATTAGAGTTAAAAAGAGAGTTAGATATATTTTGAAATAAGGTTAGTGTAAATAATTTTTTTAGAGTAGTTAGTTAGTTTGAAGTTTTTAGTAAATAGTTTGTTTTTTTTAATACTCTTTTAAATAGTTTGTTTTTTTTAACAAACCATTGCACGGTTTGTGTTTTGTTTGAAAACTGGAAAAAAAAAAAACTAAAAAAATTTATATATAATAACAAACCGGTTTTACACGGTTTGATTTCTTTGAAAAAAAAAATCGAAAAAAAAATAATAACAAAACCGGCTTGAACCGGTTTGCATTTTTTTCAAACCGGTTCCAGCCGGTTTGGGGTTTTTTAAAACCCACGAAAACAAATTTTTTGAATGGTCTCCCTTGTACGCCAGACCCTCTTCTTCTTTCCCCTCTTTTCCTCTCTTCCTTCACTTCCCACCAGCTACCACCATCGGCTTCTTCTTTCCCCTCTTTCCCCTTCTTTCTCTTTCTCTACTCAGTCTTCCAGCCGATGGTGGTGATGGATCTTCAGTCCGGCGGCGGCGTGTAGGTGGATGGCCAGCTTCTCCTCTAAACTCCTCCGGTTCACGGTAAGTCTGTTCCTAACTTCTTCTTCGTCTTCTTCTTCCTCTTATTCCTCCGATTTTTTCTTCTTCCACTTCTTCTTCAGCCGATCTGTTTTATTCTTTCTCCAATTTCATCTTCTTCTGCTTCATCTACTTCTTCTTCTTCTTCTTCTTCCTCTTCTTCTTCCGATTTCCTCTTCTTATTTTTCTTTCCTCACGTATCATTTCATACATTGATTTCAGTTTTATTGTTTTTTAAAAAAAACCGATTCATACATCTCCTATTTCAATTCTTCTTCATCTTCTTCTCTCCTCTCTTCTCATTTCTTCTTTCATTCAATTTTTTTCTTCTTAATCTTCCAGTAGAATAATTCATTCATTTACCCAAAATCAAAATAAAAAAAAATGTGTTAGATTAAATTTCGGTTAATCCTGTGTTTCAGAATTTAGTTTTTTTTTTTACTGCAAAATATTTTGTTCTGCTGTATTTTGAGCATCTTGATACTCAATCAATTTCTCCAGAAATTGATTGAGTAATTTCCAGCAACAAAGCTGATTACTTGAGAGATAAGTGAGCAGTTGATCAATTATCGTCTGCACTTGAAGGAGAGCGTTTGTATTTGTCGGTGAAAATGACATAATCTGATCGTTGATCATCATTTTTTTACAGCAGAGAAATAGATCATCGGAGATCTGGATGGATTTATGTATGATGTCCCGATGTTTAATGCGTTTTCAATGGTGGATTGCTGTTTAAAATTTTTTTTCTGGCGAGCAATTGTAAAATCCGATTGAGTGTTTACCGATTCATTAATTGAATATTTGATTTTGCAATTACTAAGTGAATGTCTGAAATTTGTGGATCAGACATTAAAAGATGAATGTTATTCAGACATTGTGGTTGATTTCTAATAACTGGATTAAAAGTAAGAAACTACTGATCGTTGGATCAGTTTGACTGATTAGGGTGATTTCACAATTTTGAAGATCTATCTGATTTTTAATAATCAGGATTATCAGTTTACTGAGTTTGATTGAATATTTTTTTACATGGTTGTTTTAGCTCATCTACTAGCACTTGCTGTTTAGAATGTCAACTAGTATTGTTTGGAATGATTGATCAGATGTATGGATCCGAGAGTTATTAATTTTTACATCAGTCTTATAATGGTTTACTACTTTCCAGCAAAGTGTTACATATAAAATTCTTAATTCAAATCAATAAATCACTTGAGTTGTTACTTGTTAGTTAAGTGGATAGATTAGATTAGTGTTGGCAGATTTGAGTAATACAAGTAATTTGTACTTTTACTTAGTTGAATAAAGTTGCTTTATGAAATAATTAGTTGTTTTTAATAGTACGTTTAATCTTAGAATTACTTAGTTAATTCTCATTAGGTTTACCTAGTTATTGTCATTTCGTAATATTACTTTTCATTGTTTTAGTATTCTTCGTTTAGCATTGTTTCTACTTTTCTTTCTTGTACTGCTCGTGTTCATTTGATTTGTGCAGGATAACGAAGGAGTGGAGTTAAAGCGATTACGGGACACGAAGTACGAAGATAGAAGATCTTTACTTTTCAGTTTAGAATTAGAATTTTAATTGGGTTTGTAAATATTGCACTTTACGCCCTCTGCGAAGGGTATTCATTCGTTGTAATAGTTAGTTGTTTTTACTTTTCTTAAACATTTTACATTTCAATAAATTCGGCAATAAAGAATAGTTAGATTTGTGTACTTGAATACAAAATATTCCCGTTCCCTGAGTTCGACTCGGTCTCATCCACTAGTGAGAACCGGTTTTTATTATTTGATGTCTGGTTTTCACATGTTTTTTCATATAGAAATCTTTTCAAAATTACAATGATTGCAAAAAGACATCAGCTAACATAAGCAAGAATGTAAGATGTTGGAATACTCTGATTTCGTCAGTTTTGCACATCGGTGACCTGATTTCACTATAGGCGAATCGATGCTACCGGTAGGTGCTTTACTAGAACGATGAACAAAAGAGAAGAGAGGGGCGAACGGAAGGAAAATAGAATATGAAGCTAGGAGGTGAAGAGATTCTTACTGTAGCTTGCAGAGTTTTATGAAGAGCGAGATTCCCCTTTTCCTTCTCTTCTTGCCCCGGAGACCTTCAAGAGGCTGCAGGGGTCTAGGAGGAGGAGGTCGTCCTTTGATGGAGACGATGGGTAATGTTTGCAGATGAGCCCTTCAGAAGAGTAGTCAATGGAAAAACAAAAGAGAATCACAGATGATATTGATAATGGCTTAGCAGACAAACTCGGTACAGTGAGATGAAGAATGGGTGTCGACCGCGGATGATGAAAGTCAAGGTCCCCAATGTGTGGAATGACCTCTCCTTTTAAAGACGAAGGAGAAAGCTCCAGAAGGGCTTTCGTTAGAGATGGAGGGTTCGGAGGGAACGGAAGGCCTGTGAGGCCGTTGGCCATCGACGGTGTTGGGGCCATCTCTATGGAGCTCGCGATGAGGGGAGTGCGGCTGAGGGTTTCGAGAGTGAAAGAGAGGGGTATCGTTTTCCTCATTTGAAAACCCTAAAAGGGAATTTTACAATGGGCCCCTTTTAATTTTAAAATTTTTACAAAGAGGGGCTCAATTTTCAACAAAAGTGTTTGTCCAAAAAGATTGTTTTAAAAAAAAATGATGGTTTTCAAAAAGAGGTTTTTTCAAAAACTATTTTTTTTGTTTCTTTTCTACTTTCATGAGATTTTTTTTTGTTATTTTCTTGACATTTTCTATATTTTTTTGATATTTTTGGAGTAAAGTCCTAAAATTTACAAAGATTTAAAACTATTTTTTTTATTTATTATTATTATATATTTTTTTAAGAAATATTTATAAAGAGAGTTTTCGAATGCTATTTTGAAAATTTCTTCAAAAAAATGGGTTTCGGATCCATGTTTTGAGAAAATGTTTGAGTTTTGAAACTCGAATCGAGAAATACAACATAATGGATCCAAACGGACATTGGGCGAAATGTCTGAGCTTTTCAAAAGTTATTTTGGAAATTTTGAGAATTTGATTTTAAATATTTGGACAACGAAGCTCAGGTTTGGATCTTTTATCTGGATCCAGATCCGAAATTGAGTCAGATTTATAAAATGAATTTAATTTCAATAAATCTTGAGAAATAAAATGGAATTTAGCTTTAAAACTGACTCAATTACCCAAAAAATAAAGATAAAAGGGCAAAAAGGGGAATATTTACAAGATTTTGAAAAATTTGGGGTGTTCACAGTCTTTTGCCCGTAAAAAGACATAAATAGTCTGTCTATCGAAGTTTGTACCCTTCGTCCTCTCTCTTGATGAAGTCAGGTTGAATCGAGCGTGACAGGGTTTCTTAGTTGTTGCCTCATTCTTCATGCTCTGATCCATTAGACCAAACGAACATTTTGCCTATGAAGGTGATCCTATTTTTATATGTGTTTTCAACAACGTGCATAAAGCACTAATCGAGTTCATAAGACCATCTCATCCAATCGTCGTAGTGCTAACATGCCTTGCATGTTCAAGAGTACACTACGAGGAAAGGGATATAGGTCCTCAATAGGAGCCTCAGAAGTGTGTTTCGCAAAGATATAATGTTTAAAAAAGTTATTTTGACATTCTAGATGTTTCGAAATGATCAACAACTTGCCTACGTATGGCATGTGATTTTCTCGAATCTCGCATCCGATGATGCAGTGTTTGGGTGCTATGCAAGTCTCAACACTGGTCTTGGTAACTGGGCTTCGCAAAAGAACCCATCACCCAACAACTTGATCTTGTCCCAGATCAAGGATTTTCCCAAAACATATCGGGTAAAATAGTGGAAAAGGTATTCCTCCCGAATACGCTGAGTCGAAGGCTTAGATGCAATTGCGCATTACCCCGAAAAAAAAAGGGGGGCCAACTTGACCAGCGAAACTGTGCAATCGAAGAACGGGGAACCCTGTTAAGGACCCAATTAACTTCGAGGTTGTGTCGTTAAAGCCTCAAAACCACCATAGTTGCGAGAGCGAGAGTGGTGGAGGCCGAAGCACAATCCATGAGGTCGAAACTATGGAATTCTACATGAAGAATGCAACAGGGAAAAAACATGTGTGATGGCAAGGCAAAAATGAAAGACAATAATGTGAAAAGCAAGAGCCTGGGCGCAAAGCGCGATGGCAAAGTGATCATGCATATAATTCAGGGTTTATTAACATTTAAATATGCATGATTTTATGAAATAATGTTTCAAAAACCCAATTTTATGTTAGTTTTTGAGTAAATGTGCTAAAATGATTTAAAAATAGAAAATGCATGAAAAATAGTTTTATTTTACATTTTTATACATATTTTAGTTTTTGTTATATTCATAAGTAGTTTAGTTTTAGTTTGCAATTAAAAATGAAATAAAATAAAAAAATAGAAAAAAATAGTTTTTAAAATCATTTTAAATGTTTGTTTTTTAGAAAAGAAAAAAATATATAAATATAAATAGCTAGAATAGTTTTTTAGTTTTGATTTTAATTTTTGAAAACTTTATAATAAACTAGTTTACATAGTTTTTTGTTTTTGCAAAATTGAAAAAAAAATATATATATATAAAATAACCAACCGGTTTACACGGTTTGGGTTTCTTGGAAAAAATTGAAAAAAAATAATAATAGTAAACCGGCTGAACCGGTTTGAATTAAAAAATAAATAAATAAACAAACCGGTTTGACCCGGTTTGCATCTGTTACAAACCGGGCTAAACCGGTTTGTTGCTTTTAAAAACCCCCAAAATCGTAAAAATCAGGGCCTCCTCCATTTACGCCTGAAACCTCTCCTCTTTCCCCTCTTTCCCTCTCTTTCCCTCTTTTCTCACTCTCCTCCACCAACACCGGGCCATTTCTGACCTCTTTCTTCCCCTTCTCCCTCTTGCTCTGTTCAAATCCAACCGGCGGTGGTGGAGCTTCCTTCCGGCGACGGCAGCGGTGGTGGAGGTCGCCAGCTTCTTCCCTCAGATTCATTCACGGTGAGTGCTGAGTTCTTCTTTCCTTCTTCTTCTCCTATTTCTTCTTCTTCATCCTCTTATTCTTCTTCTTTTTCCTCTTCTTCATCCGATTCATTTACTTCTTCTTCTTCCGATTTTTTTTACTTCTTCTTCTTCATCCTCTGCATCTTCTTCTTCTTCTGCAGCTTTTTCGTTTTTTGTTTATCTTCAGATTTTCTTCTTCTTCCTCTGATTATTCTTCTTCTTCCAATTCCTCTTCTTTTTCTTCTTCTTCTGATTGATCTTCTTCTTCTTCAATTCTTCTTCAGATCATATTCTGGTTGCTATTTCTGTAAAACAAAAAAAAATAGAAAAAAAAATATGTAAAAACGAAAGATAAATTTTTTTTTTTCGATAGATCGGATGCTGATTACTTTTTCAATCCTTCCGTTAATTTGATTTTCAGTATTGTTTTAATTCAGTAATTGTGTGTTTTGATTTCCATTTTCATTTCTATTTCCTGTTTTTGCAATTTTTAAATTTCTGTATTAACCGTGTTCTATAATTTCTGTTTTCGTTGAGTTTGTGTTTTTGTCTAGTTGATGTATGTGTTGTTTTTCCTAATAGTGTTCATGTTTACTCTTTTTCACTTAATTGATTTTGTTGTTCTGTGTTCATTTGCTTGTTTGACATTTAATTTTGTGTATGCATTTGCTTTGGATTTGTTTGCTTCTAAATTTTTATCTTTACTTGTCATTTTCTAGTTTTGATTTTAGCTCAATCTCTGTTTTTTTTAATTCTTTTCATTTCTAGTTTCGTATTTCCTGATTTTCTTATTTCAAGTCATTTTCTGTTTTTGTAATACTAAATTTTCCACTTGTTTTCATTCTAATTTTCTGTTTGTTTCATTCTTTAAATTCATGTTTTTACATTACAGTTAGTTTTTTTTATGCATTAAATTTCCTGTTTTCTTTAATTCTTGGAATTAATATTGTTTTCAAATTCTTGTTCTTTTATCATAGTTAATTCATGTTTCCTTCATTGATTTCTTGTTTTCATAGTTAGTTTAATGTCTTGTTAGTTAATTGAGTTAGTTGTTAGTTAATTTTGATTTTAAATTTAGTTCATAAAAGTGCTTAGTCATAATATTTTTTTTAGCATTTAAATAAGTTGTTTAGTACAATTTCTATTTCGATCTCTTGTACTGCTCGTGTCATTTTGACTTGTGCAGGATAGCACAGGAGTGGAGCAGAAGCGATTGCATGACATGGAAAGTGCAAGAATAGAAGATGTTTTTCTCTTATTTTAGAATTTAGGAATTTAATTGGGTTTGTAAATATTGCACTTTACGCCCTCTGCGAAGGGTATTCATTTGTTGTAACAGCTAGTTGTTTTTACTTTTCTGAACATTTTACATTTCAATAATTCTGCAATAAAGATTAGTTTAGACTGGTGTGTTTGAATACTACATATTCCCGTTCCCTGAGTTCGACCCGGTCTCATCCACTAGTGAGAACCGGTTTTTATTATTTGATGTCTGGTTTTCACATGTTTTTCATATAAAAATCTTTTCAAAATTTACAACGATTTAAAAGAAGACATCAAATTTTTGGCGCCGTTGCCGGGGAACGGCGTAATATTAGTATTCACTTTATTGCCTAGTGTTTGTGTTGCATTTAGGTTTAGAACCACGTATGTGCATATCTTAGAGACGAGCTTACTTTTCTGCACAGCCCACCTATTAGGATTCCCTTAGAGGTGACTGTGTACGATTGGTACCGTACACATAGATTTCACATTTCTTTGCATAACCTCTGTTATGTGTAACTGCGTGGTGTTTGTTTAGTTTTTGTTATTTTTAGTTTACTCGCTTTGTGGTTTGCGTGGTCTGGCCGCTTAGTGCGTTAGTTAGGTAGAAAACCCAAAGTTAGGACGTGTGCTACACCGGTCTACTCTAAGGTGTACGCAATGGCTGACGATCATCAATTGATCCGTCCTTCGAGGGAGTACTTCATGCCAAATACATATACTCCCACCTCCTGCATCACGAGACCTGATGTAGGAGCGAGCCATTTTGAGATTAAGGCCAGTGTGATTCAAATGTTACCTTCGTTTTATGGCCTTAGCAATGAGGACCCATATCGTCATCTCGACGAATTCCTTGAGATTTGCTCGACTGTGCGAATCAATAATTTTGGAGAAGATGCTATGCGATTAACCTTGTTTCCGTTCTCTCTCAAAGATAAAGCCAAGCACTGGTTAAAATCTCTTGAGACGGTTCGTATTACTACTTGGGAAGGAATGCAAAAAGAATTTTTAAAAAAATATTTCCCAATTGGTAAAACGAATCAGTTTCGTAAAGCTATAACCAGTTTTTCTCAAATTGAGGGAGAACAATTTCACGAGTCTTGGGAGAGATTGAAAGATCTTCTCCGCAAGTGTCCCCATCACCAGGTGCCTCGTTGGCAGTTGGTGCAGTATTTTTATGACGGGCTTACTGAAAAGCATCGTCAAATGGTTGATTCGTCTTGTGGGGGCACTTTTATGCTCAAGAGTGAAGATGAGGCGTGGTCTCTATTTGAGACCTTGAGTGAAAACACGATGCATCATACCTTGTCTTCACGGCTCGATAGGACTACATCTCTGTCTAGTGGTCCTAGGAAAGTTGGGATTTCCGAAGTTGGGTCCGAGTTAGAATTGCGTACCAAGGTTGACCAATTGACTAGGAAGTTAGATCAATTCCTAGCCAATTCTTCGAGAAATCCAGTAGAAAGAGTGTGCGAGCTATGTGCTAGCCCTGCACACTGTGTTACGGATTGTCCGGCAGCACCATTATATCCTGAATTCGTTCAGGAGCAGGTGAATGTTGCCCAAGGTTTCGCTAAACCCATGCCCGATTCATTTACATCCTCATATAACTCAGGTTGGCGAAACCAGTTTATTTCCCCATCCCATCAGCCCTCCCAGACACAGTATAGACCCAGTAACCCTTCACAAGGTTACTCGCATCCTATATTTCCACAAGTTCATCCCCAGTATTGTCTACCTTCTCCTCAGGAGCCCATACCAAGTTCATTATTTCAATAGAAGATGTTAGAAGCTTTTTCTGATATCAAGGCCACCCTTTGTTCCCATACGCAGTCAATAGCCAAGCTAGAAACTCAAATGGGACAGTTAGCTCAGACATTGAGTAGACAAAGTCAGGGGAACCTTCATAGTCAGTCTGTTGTCACATCCAAGGGAGAGGACTCCATGTTATTTGACTTGCAACCTACTTCACATCATGAGCAAGTCAAATCTATTACATCCCTTCAGTATGGGAAGGCGTGTCACTCCACTCAGGAATCGACTCATGAGCCCCATATCATTTCTGATGACGAGTCGATCTCCATGATACCTCAACAGAAGGGGCCTTACTCACAGCATACATTTTCATCATATAAAGCCCCATTTTCTCAGCCTTTAGGATCACCAATCGTTTTGAGTAAGCAAGAGGTGCAAATGCAGAAGGTGCTTGACCAAGTCAAGCCTGATCATATTCACCACTTGTCTGAAGTAGCATTCATTGATACTCGGTCGGTCCTAGACTCTCGATTCTTGACCAGTCTCTCAGATGAGACTAATCTTTGTTCTTCATGTCAAAAAAGTCATGGTACTACATTTGGAGGTAGAAGGGATGGAAACACAGTGCGTAGTGTCACAGATGACACTCTTTTCTTCATAGAGCCCGGTTGAGTCTGACTTCATGTCCATTGATCTCATGGACGATGAAGGTTTTTCCAGGGATCCGTCTGGCTGGGGACGTGAAACTTAGCGCTTTATGGGAGGCAACCCATATCTTGTATATTATTAGATTTGCTTAGAATTTATAGATTTTATTTTGCTTGTACTTTTTCATGAGTTTTTCAGGTTCTTTTTGTTTCATTCATGAGTTTTGTGTTTTGTCATGTATACATTGCATTTATTACATTCATAGAATGTGTATTTTTAATTCATGTTAGGTCATTCTACTCTTTTCCCTCATTTATTTTCTCTCATGTGCATTCACGTAGTTTCATTCAAGCATGGGGGAGTGCCACTGGGACAGTGTTATTCAAGCATGGGGGAGGGTGTAGAGTGCACACCTTGATATTTCTGTTTACGTTCTTGCACATGTTTACATCTCTCATGAAAAGTAGATTTTTAAAGAAATAGTTTGAACTTATATGAATGTTATTTCAAATCTGATGTTTTTAGAGGATTTTTAAGCCCCACGAAATTTTTTTTTCTGACATAGATCTAAAAATTATGATTGTTTATGTGGATTTCGAGGAAATGATGATAGATACATGTTAGAGTTTATTTTGAATCATAAATATGAATATGCACAGTTTTATTTTTGAAAAACTAAGCAAATGAACAAAAGCATAAAAATGAGCTCAAAAAGAAAGAAAAAGCATGCGTTAGGTTGTTTGGATAATTCCACAATCCTTATTAGATGGAACTTAGATGTAAGTTGAAACTTTTAATTCCATTTTTGGAAAGGAGAGTGGAAAACTTCATGATCCTAAGTAACTGAGAACAGATACAAGTTGAAATATTTGACTCTCAAGTTATAAAGGTGAATGAAGGAAGTCACTTTTATGTCTTAGTTGATATCTTTTGGTATGCATTGAAAAAGTATAGAAGATATTGACATTGCACAAGGCATAAAAGCAGACCACACGCAAGCTATACGAGAAAAATAAGTGCGCAAAAAGAAAAAGCGTGAAAAGAAAAAAAAGAAAGGAAAGAGCTTAAAAAGAAAGAAAAGTTCAATGCTTAGAAGTGTGATTGAGAAAACCTGTGCAGAAAACATATGAGTGAGGATAAGTAAATAATAATATGTTTTTATTGGATTTTCTAAGAATAAAACATAAATAATTGTGATATTTAGAAAAGTGAAAGAAATTCTTTTTCTGTGGTGGTATATAAAAGACTCTAATTATATTTCGATTGTGAAATAATAGGAAATATTTGTGAAAACAAAGTCTTTAATTACTTACTGCTTATGAGGATGTGTAATATTATGCATACATGACAGAGATGTTTGTGGGTAGCATCACTGCAAACCCTCACGAGACCTTACTCGTCCACTGGGGTAACGCAGGGGTTGAAAGGGCTTGTTGCATGAGCTAAATGCAATCGTGATTCCTACGAAAGTGAGTTAGGTGATAGTTTGATTTCTTGCATTTTTCTAGTTTGCTCGAGGACTAGCAAAACATAAGCATGGGGGTATTTGATCATGCATATAATTCAGGGTTTATTAACATTTAAATATGCATGATTTTATGAAATAATGTTTCAAAAACCCAATTTTATGTTAGTTTTTGAGTAAATGTGCTAAAATGATTTAAAAATAGAAAATGCATGAAAAATAGTTTTATTTTACATTTTTATACATATTTTAGTTTTTGTTATATTCATCAGTAGTTTAGTTTTAGTTTGCAATTAAAAATGAAATAAAATAAAAAAAATAGAAAAAATAGTTTTTAAAATCATTTTAAATGTTTGTTTTTTAGAAAAGAAAAAATATATAAATATAAATAGCTAGAATAGTTTTTTAGTTTTGATTTTAATTTTTGAAAACTTTATAATAAACTAGTTTACATAGTTTTTTGTTTTTGCAAAATTGAAAAAAAATATATATATATAAAATAACCAACCGGTTTACACGGTTTGGGTTTCTTGGAAAAAATTGAAAAAAAATAATAATAGTAAACCGGTTGAACCGGTTTGAATTAAAAAAATAAAAAATAAACAAACCGGTTTGACCCAGTTTGCATCTGTTACAAACCGGGCTAAACCGGTTTGTTGCTTTTAAAAACCCCCAAAATCGTAAAAATCAGGGCCTCCTCCATTTACGCCTGAAACCTCTCCTCTTTCCCCTCTTTCCCTCTCTTTCCCTCTTTTCTCACTCTCCTCCACCAACACCGGGCCATTTCTGACCTCTTTCTTCCCCTTCTCCCTCTTGCTCTGTTCAAATCCAACCGGCGGTGGTGGAGCTTCCTTCCGGCGACGGCAGCGGTGGTGGAGGTCGCCAGCTTCTTCCCTCAGATTCATTCACGGTGAGTGCTGAGTTCTTCTTTCCTTCTTCTTCTCCTATTTCTTCTTCTTCATCCTCTTATTCTTCTTCTTCTTCCTCTTCTTCATCCGATTCATTTACTTCTTCTTCCGATTTTTTTTACTTCTTCTTCTTCATCCTCTGCATCTTCTTCTTCTTCTGCAGCTTTTTCGTTTTTTGTTTATCTTCCGATTATTCTTCTTCTTCCTCCGATTATTCTTCTTCTTCCAATTCCTCTTCTTTTTCTTCTTCTTCTGATTGATCTTCTTCTTCTTCAATTCTTCTTCAGATCATATTCTGGTTGCTATTTCTGTAAAACAAAAAAAAAAACAGAAAAAAAAATATGTAAAAACGAAAGATAAAATTTTTTTTTTCGATAGATCGGATGCTGATTACTTTTTCAATCCTTCCGTTAATTTGATTTTCAGTATTGTTTTAATTCAGTAATTGTGTGTTTTGATTTCCATTTTCATTTCTATTTCCTGTTTTTGCAATTTTTAA
This sequence comes from Nuphar pumila, assembly GCF_984573655.1. Lineage (NCBI taxonomy): Eukaryota > Viridiplantae > Streptophyta > Magnoliopsida > Nymphaeales > Nymphaeaceae > Nuphar > Nuphar pumila. The sequence continues at coordinate 26,901,095 of NC_143264.1, forward strand.
ATTTCTGTATTAACCGTGTTCTATAATTTCTGTTTTCGTTGAGTTTGTGTTTTTGTCTAGTTGATGTATGTGTTGTTTTTCCTAATAGTGTTCATGTTTACTCTTTTTCACTTAATTGATTTTGTTGTTCTGTGTTCATTTGCTTGTTTGACATTTAATTTTGTGTATGCATTTGCTTTGGATTTGTTTGCTTCTAAATTTTTATCTTTACTTGTCATTTTCTAGTTTTGATTTTAGCTCAATCTCTGTTTTTTTTAATTCTTTTCATTTCTAGTTTCGTATTTCCTGATTTTCTTATTTCAAGTCATTTTCTGTTTTTGTAATACTGAATTTTCCACTTGTTTTCATTCTAATTTTCTGTTTGTTTCATTCTTTAAATTCATGTTTTTACATTACAGTTAGTTTTTTTATGCATTAAATTTCCTGTTTTCTTTAATTCTTGGAATTAATATTGTTTTCAAGTTCTTGTTCTTTTATCATAGTTAATTCATGTTTCCTTAATTGAGTTAGTTGTTAGTTAATTTTGATTTTAAATTTAGTTCATAAAAGTGCTTAGTCATAATATTTTTTTTAGCATTTAAATAAGTTGTTTAGTACAATTTCTATTTCGATCTCTTGTACTGCTCGTGTCATTTTGACTTGTGCAGGATAGCACAGGAGTGGAGCAGAAGCGATTGCATGACATGGAAAGTGTAAGAATAGAAGATGTTTTTCTCTTATTTTAGAATTTAGGAATTTAATTGGGTTTGTAAATATTGCACTTTACGCCCTCTGCGAAGGGTATTCATTTGTTGTAATAGCTAGTTGTTTTTACTTTTCTGAACATTTTACATTTCAATAATTCAGCAATAAAGATTAGTTTAGACTGGTGTGTTTGAATACAACATATTCCCGTTCCCTGAGTTCGACCCGGTCTCATCCACTAGTGAGAACCGGTTTTTATTATTTGATGTCTGGTTTTCACATGTTTTTCATATAAAAATCTTTTCAAAATTTACAACGATTTAAAAGAAGACATCACAAAGCGAAATGAAAAAAACAGTAAGTGCGACAGCAAAGGACAAGGATCGTAAAACCGCATTTTTGATCAAAACACATTAAGTAGTAAATACGAAAGCAAAAGCCTCGGCGCAAAGCGCGACGGCAAACAGAAACAAGAAATGTGAAAGCAAAGGACAAAGACCGCGAAACCACGTCCTTGAGCAAAAGAGAGTAAGTAGTAAATACGAAAGCAAAAGCCTGGGCGCAAAGCGCGACGACAAACAGAAACTAAAAATACGAAAAACAAAGAACAAGGGTCGCGAAACCACGTCCTTGAATTAAAAGCATACTTATATACGTATATGTATATAAATATGTAATTAAGTCCTTTCGATCTTTAATTATTTAAGCTTGATTTAATTATTTAAGTCCTTGTGCAACTTCCCCTATCTTGGGGTATTGCTAGGAAGAAGTCTTCTACGAGCTTAGGTGATCTATGGTTTAGTTCGCTTCGTTGCGTAACACTCCAAGAGTACGATATTAGCATGAATCTTAATTGGAAACGGAACAAAGGTTGGGCGGGAGCTTATTTCCACTACCAGTCGGACATATTCTGGCGGCAGGGGCCAGCCAGCTTCCCAAAAGACAAGACAGAGGCCTTTGGTCCCTATCGGCTTTCTAAAAAAAATGAGGCAGGGGCCAAGGACCCCTGCAGAGTTCTGAAGAATCATGGGGCAAGGGCCAAAGGCCCTTGCTGGCTGTTCTACCTTGCTAGCAGTTCTACCTCGAATGGAAGGGGGCTTCCCACCCCCTTTCGTTGGCCTGTCGGAAGGCAAAATGAGAGAGAGAGGGGGTCGCAGGGGCCAAATGCCCACCTGTGGCCCTCGAAAGATGAGGCAGAGGCCAAATAGCCCCTGCCGAGCTTTGCTCGACAGAAAAAGGGACAGGGGCCAAAGGCCCCTGTGGGTTTAGAGAGGGGCAGGGGCCATCGGGCTCTGTTGGGTTTCCAAAAAAAAGGAGGCAGGAGCCAAAGTCTCCTGCTTCTCTTCTAGGAGAAAGGCAGGGGCCGATGGCCCCTGCCAGAAAAAAAAAATGAGCAGAGAGAGAGAACGCAGGGGCCAAAGGCCCCCTACGACTTTCAAAGAGGAGGCAGGGGCCAATGGACCCTGTCGTTCATGGAGAAAAAGGGCAGGGGCCATCGGCCCCTGCTGGACTTTGAAAAGAAGAGGGGCAGGGTCGATGGTTCCTACCGAAAGGTAAACAAAGAGATAAAGAGTCGCAGGGGCCTTTGGCCCCTGCCTACCGTTATCAGAAGAGGAGACAGCGAGAGGGAGGGGACTCACCTGAGGCTGTCGGAAAGAAGGGAGGTTGCCAGAGAGGTGGGAAGTCGTCGGGCAGTGGTTGGCGAGATGGGAGCTTGCCGAAGAGGAGGAACGTCGTCGGCGGGGCTCGCTGGGGAGGAGCGTGAGGGAACGAGGGAAAAATGGAGTTGAGAAGGGAGAGCAAAGACAGAGGGGGAGAGACGAGAGAGTTGGGGGATCGGGGGAGAGGCTCGTAAGCCCTCCCCTCTCGCCCTTTTAAAATGAGGGGCGCACACAGGGCCCGCCGCCTCCTATGTCGCCGGTGATCCCCCCCCCCCTCTCCATGGGCTGCCAAAAACCTTTTTCGAGGGGCGGGGCACGGGTTGGATCCGGGTCGGGTCTGGACCCGACCTGGGTCTGATTTTTTTTTTAACTGGGTTTTACAAAACTTGATGTGATATATTTATAAGATAGCATTTTCTACTCTCATGGGTAAGGAACCCCTAGCTGGAGCTCATGGGAGAGGTTGTTTTGACTAAATCTGACCTTGTGGATGCATTCAACATGTTCAAATTAATAGGAATAAACCCTTGTATCATAGTTTTTCATTGTAAAAATACTTGAAAATTCTGTGCATTGTAAGCTGTTGATTTTTCAACCATCCTAAAATCTTACATCTACAAAAAAAAAACATGACCCAAAGGTCAATTTTTGCTACACTTAATATGTAAAACACATCTGAAAGGTCGGATGTAAAAAAAAACTTTAAAAAAATATTATATTTCTTTACTGGGGGTTCCTTACCCTCGAGGGCAGCAAACATTATATATATATATATATATATATATATATATATATATATATATATATATATATATATATATATTGCCTATTCTGATTTGTGCTTGTTGTCAGCTTGTCAGGCTTTCAAAGGGTTTTTTTATATTTTTTCAAATCTGGACATACACGTGTAAGAGATGCCTAATTTTACAAGAATGAGCTCTTGGATCATTTAGTTCCGACAAGTAGGTAGATTTTTATAAGGTTTAAAATCAATCACAATTTTTCTAAATACTTAAGCTGAAAAATTTAGGTTTTCTCATCGAAAATACGATCCCAGTAGTGTTTTCTAGCAAATCAACCATGCCAAACTCATCTGTGAGTCAGATTTCAGTAAAACATCTTGAAAACACCCATTCACTCACAGGAAGCTCCTAACTTTGATAGGCACCTACTCTCTAATATATATATATATATATATATATATATCCTTCGTTGTTGAGAACAAGGTAGAATAGTGAACTAATTCGGGTGTGACTCATTATATCACCAATCAAACAAATGCCTTGACATTAATTTCTTATGAACAACTTTTTGACTTTTCAAGTGGATGGAAAAGGAATCGTCAAGTAGAAGTTCACATTCAGGAAGGTTATTACACAGAATAATGTTTTGCTCATGCCAACCATCTAAAATAATATGGTTTCCAGATCTCTCTTGTTCTAGCACGGCTTTAAGATGGTCTGAGAAAGATCTTCTGACTAAGATTGGTGTATTCATTGAGAAGGGCCATTCTGAAAAAAGCTTGGTTAAGTCAAATGTTGATTAGATATTACATTACGCTTGAGAGTTTCATATGAGAACTAGGACGAGGCTTGCTCTGGAGCAGAATTGGGTATACCTGAAAATCAAGACCCTTCTTAAGGAAAGAGGAACACAGTATGTCAAGAGAAAGAAAAAAATCAATGAAGATCATGAGATGATCAAGTCCATGCAGATAGGTTCGGATTTAACAGTATTAAAAATAGGTTGTTGCATTCTATGAGTTTTATTTTCAACCGAGTCTCACATAAAAAGCTTGATGTTACTCCGTACGAGGTACAAAATAGCAAAATGTGACTTTTAGAGTATAGGATTGTAAAACTCAAGATTTTTATGATATTCTAATCAAATAAAGATGAATTTGATGTGCATCTATGACTTGGGTGTGATTGCTTGATTTTTTAAAATTTCTTGATTTTTTTTTATTTTTTTTATTTTTTTTAATTTTTTATTTTTTTTATTTTTTTTATTTTCTTGATTTCAGTATTAGTGTGGTATTTAGCCTTAATGTATGTAGAACATGGCTAGAAAGTTTGGAAAATTTTGAAATAGTAGAGTAAATAAGAAATTAAAGCATAAATGGAAATTTAAGAAATTTACTCTGAATTTAATAAAAAAATGAATTTTAATTTAGTGTAGATTTGGATTTAGATCCATAGGGTGACACACCCCTATGTGGACCCCATTTGGATCCAAGAGTCCTTATAGTTTGAATATCAATTTTATTTAGTTTTAATTAGGATTTAATTTAAGAAATTAGAATACCTAATTAATTAATTAAATGATTAAAGAGGGTGGGGCGTCCCCTTCCTCTCAAATCATTAAATAGCTTAGTTAATTGTTAGTTGGTTAGTTATTAAAATGAAAATGTCAAAATTGGAGGTCTTAAATAAGTAAGAGTTTTAATAAAAAAAAAGTAGTTGGAAGGTGATAAAAAAAAAAATTCAAATGTCTTGGCTCAAACCCCAACAGTTTTGGGAGAGAGAGAGTCTCCTACCAAGTAGGAAAGAGGGGGTGAGAGGCTTTATAAAGCCTCCCACACGTGTCCCTCCCCTATCTCTAAACTCTCTCTTTCTCCTTTTTTCTCTCTTGTTTTTTTAGTTTTTGTTTGTTCTTCTTGTCTCCCTCTTCATTCATGACTCTTTGAGGATTCTTGGAGGTGGGTTGCATCTATTAAACCTGCAACTTGAAGGAGTTTGAAAAGAAGAAGGTGTTGGAGCACCCAATTTCACCGATTTTTTGAGTTTTGACCTACCTGATTTTGAGGTAAGATTTACATGAGTTTTTGTAACATGGATGCACTAAGCATGCATATACATGCTGAAATATATTTCAGATGTATATTCACATATGAATCAACCCCAAATTATGTTGGATTGATATCATATACTCGTAATTTTTTTATAGTCTTTTTAGGGTTTTTACAACAATCAATTCTAAAGAAAACCTTATAAAAAGGGTTTTATTTGGGAAAAGCATGTTGAATCTAATCAAGGATGGTTCTTGTATGTTTTACCTTATGAAATCAGTCCCTAAACTATTCTGAAACTGATATCATAATGTTTTGGGGTTTGTAAAGATTTGGAAGGGTTTTTTATAAAAATTGTTTTTGAGAAAACCTTAAATACAATCTATTTTGAAAGAAAATCATACTAAATGTATTTATTATGACTTCATATTTATTCAGATTTTAAATTAATTCATAAACAATGTTATAACTGATAATATATGGCTTAAAAAAATTGTAAGGCCTTAGGAAGGGTTTTTATAAAAAATTATTTTTAGGAAAACTCTGATAAATCTCGTTATTGTATTGAAATCCATGTTTGATGATTGTAATATTCTATTTGTGATATGTGTTTGTTTGATTCATGATCAGTCATGCTTTATTTATCATATTAGATCTGATATAAATGAAAATCATGTTTATATAGTTTATTTTATAAAAAATATAAAATATATGACTATAAAAAGACATACTATCTTGATTTTATGGTCTCATACACTTTTCAAGAATTTTATCGTATCCTCAAATAGCTTGGTCAAAATTTTCTAATTTTTAAAGCCATGTTATATACTCATTAAGGAAGTCTCAAGAAAAATTTTGGCTTCGTTCGAGTACTGAATGATAAGTTACGGTCTCCAAAGATCAGAACAAGATTTCTATGTTGATAGATATCTTGTATTTCAACTATACTATATTTCATATTTTATTTATCTTAATATGTACTGTGGTTATAAGTAAAAAATTTATGTGTTAATATACATATTAATGAAATTTCAATAAAAAATGTTATGCATATTTATGATTTGTGAGTTAAAAATCACAAAAATTGACCCAGAAACCTAAAATCTATAGAGCTATGCATGTCCAAGAACCTAAATAAGTTACAGTTTGTGAATTTTAGTTTATAGCTTCGATGGAGTTTAGATATGATCTCTATGAGAGATTGTTCCACACATGCCCATCTATTTACAATAATTTTTACCAATTTTTTCTGGTTTTGTAAAGATACTAAAGTGATGCTTCTTCAAAGAGACTTAACTAGATAGAGCAGTTTAGGAATGAAAAAACCAATCTTAGTAAAATAATTCTTTCTCTTTGCTTCAAATTAAGATTGAAGCAAGGTTTGTGGCTATGTATATCTAACATAACCATGCATTTACTATTAAATGGTCAGATTTTTTATCATTGAAACCTGACCAAAACAAAATTTATACCAACTATTAAAATTTGGTCGTTGCAGTTTTCAGTTGGAACTCTTGTACTCATGTTGTCCAGGTTCTAAAAGTGAACCAGTTGGGACATGGTTTAGTTCTAGAATTGAACCAAATGAAAATATGAATTGTTGAATATCAATATATATTTTTATTGGTGTCTATAATATGCACTTGTGATTATGCATGCTTAGATGTATTATGTTCATCATATTTTTATGTATAATACATGTTTAAATTGATAAATAACATGTTTATGTTATGTATGTATTATGAGGAATGCATGTAGCACTATGTCATGCAGTATGCGAGTATGAAATGCATACAAGGTAATAGATACCCATAGGATTTCATGTACATGGGTGTTCAAAAGAAATTATATGTTGATCTAGGGTTCCAAAAGAGAATCATGATCTAATTATTACAATGAGCTATTTCTATGTGGTAGTTGCATTGACTCATGACCTAATAAAGATAAAGATAACTATATTGCGAGATTTTGGGTATACCTTACCAAGGTGTATTGAACCAGAATGACTTATATCTACCTTAGAGAGGGTAGGTGGTATAAAATCTCTAAACCCTTAAACTATGAAAAAAATGCTTTGAGTGATAATGATTCGGTTAGTCCCTTGGTCTTGAGGAGTTAGGAGGTCAGACTACCAATTTTAATCATATGTGGTATGTTTATATTTTTTGCAAAAGTTGGAATCGATAATGTTTAGCTTGTAGCCAAGCCACCAAGAGAGCTTTATCTCGTTCTGGTACCACTCCTAGTGGGTGCGACTTAATCAATCTCTCGAAAAATCAAATTGCATGGCATAATAAACACCTAAGTGGTCTAGTTTGTTTCATGATACCCTACGTATACTCGATAGGATTTGGTAAAAAAAAGAAATAATAAAATAACTGTTCACTTTTTTTATATATTCATTTATCTATTCATAATTGTTTTTTATGCATACCTGAGTTGATATATGGTTGGTTGTGGAATATTCTAAAATTATGTATTCCTGAATTTAACTATGTAGTTATTCAGTTTAATGTTTGGTGATATACTTTGTGCAATGTGATTAATGCAATCTTAATGTTTTGTATCAATGCAATGCATGTGCGAATTTTACTAAGGCTCTTTAAAGTCTTACACTTATTTTCAAAATAAAAATTTTTAGGTAATGAATGACGAAGTTGGAACATATGCTAGATGCTACGGGGGCACTGTGTGAAAACCAATCGTATGGGTCCTGGGGGACATCCATTTAGACTTTTATTTAAATATTTTAATTGATTGTTTAAATTCTTAAGTTTAAGACATAATATGTGATGGTTTATATTTTATGTAGAATCATTTAACATTTAAATTAAATGATGGTTGAATGTGATGTGTTTCGTGATTGTAACCCGCCCTAGATGTTTAACAAAAAAATTTAGAATGTTTAACCGATTTCAATTTTGTAATTTTCTTTGTATTTTTAATAGAATTAAAATAAAATTTTGTCAATTTGATGTCCTTTTCTCAAACTTTGTTCTAAGCAGCTATTAAACATCGGTTCATGGGAAGGCTAACTCTTTAAAGCTTAATTTGGTTAAGGCAATGCCATTGATGAGTCATTTAAGTTAATGATTCTTTTATGTAATGTGTTCAATCAGTTTAATAATGTTGGTTTTGTACTGAATCTAGTACTAGGTGGCTAAGACACATTCGCACTTGCACTCAGACAGGCTCTCTAGTGCTTAGTACAATTAGAACATATCCGTTGGTAAAGTCATTGCATTATTACATATAAAAAAATTTATATTTTTAGGTTAAAATTTTGGGGGCATTAGATGTGTTATCTAGCTTATGTCAAGTCGCCGGACTTGAAGACTCCAAAGGTTGGATACAAAGGTATCGATTATATGGTGTTTGAATACTCCAAAAGTAACAAGCGGTTTCATAGTGGAGTCAATCAATGCAAATTGAATCAAGAAAAAATCCTTCTAAAATCCCAAATGAATGAGATAGAGGTTGTTTTGTCTTTTTATTAGTAGAAGAGGAAATAGATGAAAATCTTTAAGCTATAGGAACTGAGAAATAACTTAAAAGTGGAGACTCTAAAGAGTTTTGACCTTTTTTTTATGGTCTCTTAGTTAAGAAGGACCCTAAAATGCATGGAGAAGCTATGTCATCACATGATTAAGAACAACCCTAAAATGCATGCAGAAGCTATGTCATCACATGATGATATTTTATGGCAATAAGAAATAGAAAATAAATTGCACTATGGAGGGGTCCAATAAGACCCGAATTCTGGTAGACGTATCACTAGGATGCGAACCTTTTGGTTGCAAGTGGCTCATCCAGATAAAATTTCATTTTGGATCATTGGACAAGTGTAAGGTTAAATTAGTAGCTAAAGAAAGAGAAAAAACACATGAAAGGTTTCAATCACTTCAATACTTTTGCACTTTAAGCGAGGATCACTTTCATATGGTTGTTTATTGCCTTGGCTGCTATCCTAAGATTATTTGTCATAGGGATGTGCAAAAATCCTTCTTAAATGGTGATTTGGAAAAAGAAATGTATATGGCATGAAGAATTTGTCACTCCTGAAATGAGAAGGTTTACAAGTTGATTCACTATACGGCCTAAAACTAACTCCGTAGTAGTGGCATGATTGGTTCCAAAGTGCTGTTTTTCAATGGTTTCGTGAGAAGCTAAATAGTGAATGGAGGTGACATTTTCATCTTCTGTAAATTCATCGAGAACTCCGAGGTGATAATCTGTGATTATGAGGAATAGAGAAAGACATTGATAATGTCAACATTAAGGAAATGGGAGATGTTAATGTGATTTTGAGAATGAAGATTGTAAGACAGGACAAGTTAACCTTTACACAGTCGAGTTATATTGAGAAGATTCTCAAGAAGCTTAATCACTTCAAGTGTGTGCTTGGTCCAACTCCATTTAGTCTGAGTATCCAGTTGATATTGAACAAAGGCAGAATTGTGGCTAGTTATAGAAAGTCTTTTCTAGAGGGATTTTGGTTGTACACCCACACATTAATGGTTCCACTAGTATGAACCACTATACTATCTTCAGAATTAATTTTATATACATTAAATGTCCTGCAGATATGTAGTTTTGGATGTATCATTTTTAGGCTATGTTTGGTAGCCTAAGATAAAAAAGGAAAATGATATTTAATGAGGATTTAATAAACACAACCTACACCCACAGGTGCTTGGAAACCCTATTTTGGGAGAAGAGAATGGCGTTGGGAGTGGAGATGGGTCATTTTCAACGATATCCTCATAATGATGTCATTGACAACTCCAGACTTATCTCTCATCTTCTCCCCAACACCAACTCTCAAACACAATCTCAGAAGAATCTAGAAAATCAGCAACTAATAAGGAACTAAATATAAATTAAATGAAAAATAATTCAACTATATCTAAAGCATATTTCTTACAAAAAACTATGTTGAACACATCTACATGCTCTTACAAACCAAGTTACATCTCTAAAAATTTTCTTGAATAGTGTGGAACTTTAGGGTACCAAACTTGAGAAGGATTGGTTCCCATTACTGGTAGAAGGGTACAGTTTTATATTTTCATTTTTTCCTTTTTTTAATCTAAATTTGTAAATCTTAGTATTGTTTCTAGATCATTCAATTATGATATAATAGTAAGTTTTTGTAAAGCTTTAAGAATCACTTTAGAATTTTCTTAAATTTCAAATCTCATACAAGTTCGGACTAAAGGAGATGAAGCCAACACCCATGACTATGTAGCTTACAGATAGATCGATCAAGGTCTCACATGGGATTCTTGAAGATGTTCTGGTCAAGGTGGAGGGCTTCTACTTCCCTATCGACTTTATCATTTTGGATATAGAGGGAGTGGATGATATGCAACAGACCCCCATTGATGGTTCTTTTTGTAAGCGTTATTTTAAAACCTTATTTTATCGTTGAAAACATTTTGGAAAATCACCAATCAAGTAATAAAAACCGACTTTTCACGAATGTGGCGAGTACGGGTCGAATTCTCAGGGAACGGGATACACTCAAATTAAATCTAAAGCTTTAATTTATTAATATCACAAAGGTTTACATCTGAGTTAGCAATATACTTCTACTTGGATTACAAACTACAAATGGAAATGAACTGAAATAGATTGCTAAGTCTTCTCTGGATCGCCAGGGGTAATTTTGTCTTTCCACCACACATGCATATGGACTCACATTCTAAATACACTTGTAGATCTGTTTCTAACTTATCAACTTAAAACAACGAAAACAGAGAGTCAGTATGGAGTCAATCATTAATTCTAAGTTACATCTATAACTATTTCTGAACTAATTACTATATTAAACTATCATTAAAAATAAAGATAACTAAAACTATAATTTCTAACTAAACTAACCAAGTAACAAACTCTAACTATTCAACTACTGTTAATTCACTAACTACATGCTAGAAAACACTAAAAACTACGTAAAATCAATCAACTAGCTAAATGACTACTTTGCCCTTAAATAGTGCACAATGGGACTCTGATAGGTTTTTGCAAACAATGAATTTCAATGGAAAAATGAAGTTTGATTCTAAATATTTTTCTTTTGTTCTCTTTCTGACAGATTCAAGAGTCTGTCGGACTTTACGGAATTGAAAAATTCATTCTGAAACTCCGGATACAAGCGTTTAAAGTTCGATAAAAATTCTAGAACCGTTTGACCCGAAATCTAAAATCGCGAAAAACCTAATTTTGTAAAACGCTTAAAAGGCAAATCAAATCAACTCTAACTAAGTTGATTTTTGGTTTATACACAAATAACACACTAATGAATAGAATAGAATAGTAATTTGGAGAAAACATAGAAAATTATCATTTAACATAATGAGTGTAAATCAATGTAAAGTTCTAGTTTTAAAGTCAATACACTATTCATTCATCAAAACCCATGCCTACACTATTGCTTAAATCACCTGTAATTACAGTCATATACAACCCTAGGCTAACTAAAAGTCAGTGAATGACATCAACTAAACTAATTACCTAAGTATAACAAGAACTTAAGCAACTTAATTCTAAATTAAATCTAACTTACATATTATAACTTACTTTAAACTACACTACTTTTAAGAGTTAGAATAATCTAATTGACTGACCTAATGCAATAATCTTAATATAAGCCAAGTACGTAACCCTAATAAGCCAATTGAATTTACAACTACTTCTAAATTAAGGAAGAAACTAGTGTAACCTAACGAAGTTGAGTTAATCTAATTAAGGCTTAAAGAGGACGTTTTGGAGTTTAGCTCCAACACAGGAAATTAACTAAGTTACAGTATTAGCATACTGGAAAACAGGAACTACTGATAGTCTATGTAATTCTAATATAAAATATAAAGGTTAAAATTGCCTCGAATGAAATTACTTCGAAGCAATACTAATTGCAAGACTATGTTAACATATGAACAAAACGCATAACGTAATCAACCTAACATTAAATCCACTTGTTAATGAATCTATAGCTACTTTAATCTATTGCTAATGCTGAAAAACTCAGAGAATAAGCATACCTATGCTATCTTTTTACAAAGCACCAAAATGCAAGAATCGGGTAGAACCACTCTACCCGATTTTGCTAATTACACAAATCTAAAACAAAAGCTCAACAAACACAACAATGGATTAATGTACAACGATAAAACTCCTACCACAACTTAATTCTAATTACACATTGGAATTAATTCCTAAAACAGAGCACTGCATCCGGCTAGACTCAATCTAGCCAGTTTATGCACAACAATGAAAAATCGACAATTGAATATTCCAAAACTAAAAACACATACAGAAATTAAATACTACATGTTTCCTAAGGTGCTGGTCTAAGCACACACACACCTACACTAAGATTATCAGCCACACAACACTCAGAAAACAGAACAAAAAAAATGCAAACACTTAAACAAAACAGAAAATCACACGCACATTTGGGTTTTATGCTAAAAGAAAGAGGAAAAAGGAAAACGAACCTTGTGAGGCCGTTCGACGAGTGGGAGGATGAGATAGAGTGGAATTTGCCTTAGATGGGAGCCACAATAGCCCTCGATGGTGCTAGGCTAGTTTTCTTTGTTGCTGAATGTTGAAAATTGCTGGATAGAGATACCCCGAACATGGAGTGTTTGATGGTGATGTAGAGGGCTGGAGGGGAAGGGTCGGCTGGCTGTGGAGGGGCAGACAGCACCCCTTCTACAGCTGGTGTACTCCACGCTCAGCTTCAACCTGCAACAGCAACATGAACCTTCAATTGCAACAAGGGGAGAAGAAAGGAAGTTATGGAAGGGGGAAATTGAGGGAAGAGGGCGGCGGCTGCAATGGAGGTGATGATTTTTTCTGCAACTCCCATGGATGAGTGTGATCATCGCAAAAATTTTCCTCGTGTTTTTCTCTTCCTTCTCTTTTCCTTTCTAACATCTATTTTCCCTTTTTGAAGGGGAGAATAGAAGACAGAAAAAAATAGAGAAGAGAAAAGAAAAGAAAGAAAGAGAGGAACTCTTTTGCGAAGGTCTCACTTGACCTTGATTTGAAAATATTTTAGGAAATTACTCGCCTCCGTTTTGAAATATTTGCAGGAAAATTGAGAGATGGGATTCGCTCGTCGGTACGAGGTTCGACCGTTCCTGGCGCCTTTACCAGGGGTAATCAAACAAAGGATCGAATTTATGCATCTTTGCTTTGCTAAAAGATTATCTAAGAATTTATCCTAAATATAAATGCACAAAGAATTATGCTTGTGCAATGCAATGATGTATGCTCTTTTGAAAAGTGATTTGGAAATCTCCAAATATTTCTGAGATGAATTTGATAATAGAGTGAATAAATGGTTTCTAACTTAGAGCTTGAGATAGATATTGGATAGATATTTGAAGTTCTAAGTTTTTTGAAATAATCAGAGTTTGGGAGAATAAATCTTTGATTTTGAAAAGAATGATTTGAAGTTGAGATAAAAAGGAAAAGAAAGGAAGTTTCGAAGTCAGGAATTGACTTTGAATTTGAATTTTGAACATGGATTTAGGAGAGAAAATGAAATTTGAAATGGAATTGAATTCCAATTTCGAAATTTGAAATCATGATGGGACTTGAGAAATCCAAATTGAGTTCAAAAAATAAAATGGGATTTAAGAGATCTAGATGGGATATAAAAATGGAAATGGTTTTTGGAATTTGGAAATTAAGATAGAACTTGAATCCATAGACTGAATCTTAAAATGGATTTTGAATCTGAAATTTGAGATCCAAGATGGAATTGGATCCGAAATTTGGATTGGAATTTGGATCTGAAGTCTGAGATCCAAGATGGAATTGAATTCTGAATCCTAAATAGAATTTGGATCTGAAGTCTGAGATCCAAGATGGAATTGGATTCTGGATCCTAAAATGGATTTTAGATCTAAAGTCTGAGATCCAAGATGGAGTTGGATTCTGAACCCTAAATGGAATCGGATCCAAGATCTGGAATCCGAGCTGGAATTGGATTCTGGATCCTAAAAGGGATTTTGGATCTGAAGTCTGAAATCCAAAAGTGGAGATTGCATTTGGAAATCTGGATCCAAATTGGGATTGGGTTCTAATTTTGGATTTGGATTTTGAAAGTCAAAATGGGATTTTTGAAGATGAGTTTGGGTTTTAAAAAACCCAGATTTGAAATTTAAAATTTAGGAAGAGTCAAATTTTGAGATTCAGAATCAATCTTAAACTTTGATTTTGAATTTGAAGATAAGAAAATAAACTTGATTTTGAATTTGAGATCATAAAATGAATCAGAAACTTCAAAGTTAAATTGAACTTTGAAGTTTTGAATTTTGAATTGGAAATTGAAGTTTTGAATACAAAATGAATTTGAAATTTCAAAGTCAATTTGGACTTTGAAATCAAATTTTTGGATTTTGGAAATGAGATAGAATTTGAATCTGAATCTAGAAATAAGGATTGATTTGAAGAAGATATTCAAAACCACTTGGAGTTTTGAAAAAAAAAGAATTTTGAAAATATGATACAATTTTATCCTAAATGATGAATGAATTTAAAGATTTTGAAATTAGATTTGAAAGTCATATCTTATTCTTTAAGTGAAATAAAATAAGATTGAAGATATAATACATCCCCGACTATGGTCATTGAATGTATTATATGATAATCATACTTAAATTTAGGTAAAGAATAAAACATATTTTGGTGCTTTTATAGAGTTTAAAATAGAATTAACTCTCAATATATCCTGACTATGGCCATTGATATATATTTTGAATTAATTTGAAGTTAAACCCTGATAAAAGAAAAAAATATTTTTTAAAAATATGATGATTTTTAGAAAGAGATCCAGTATGGATCCAATGTTATTCTATAAAAGATGAAAATCCAACATTTTGTTTACATCCTAACTATGTCCATTGATGTAAATCATCAACTTAGGATTTAATCACCTTTTATTAGAATGGTGCATGTGCCATTCGTGTTCCCATTCATGAAATTTTGGGGAATTAAAGGGAAAAAGGTATGAAAACAAGGAACTCATGACATTTATAATGCTCATTCATTCTAATATAATGCTGAAAATGTAAAATTCTCAATTGACATCTAGCTATTGTATCATTTACATTGAAAAATCCCTTAAATAAGAGAGAGAATAATATTTTTCATGTACTCCTGCAAAACAAGGAATTAGCATAAGTAATATAAGGAGATGACAGATTAACAAACATCTGGTCATATCTGGGCCAAATACAGATGTATCTAAATGTTCATGCTAAACGAATAAGACTATAGCAAATGTAACTACAAAGCTGAAAACATTAACAAAAATGAAAGGGGAAATGAAATATAAATAACATACATAGAGGCATAATGGATAAGACTTTAGTGAATGTCAGGTAATTTTACAAAAAATTTGCAGAAGTTATAGCCATAAATTGATGGGAAAGTCTGGAGTGCATATATACATGTATATATATAATGCTTAGATCAAGTGAAGAATGTCTATATATGATACACCGAACTTGTGAGGAAGGGGTGTAGACACATGGAATTTACAGCTGCATTTGGATTGTTATAAAGAGGGTGGATGCTTGTAGGGTGTGAGCGTGGCAGGTAGAATGAAGGAGCTGTTGTGGTGGCATGTATATGTGATGATGTAGGTGTGAATGCTGAGGCTATGGGTATTAAGCAGTGGACAGGGAAACGAAAACTACAGTTGGTGGGTTGGGGCATGTAAATGAGGAGAGGTCTGATGGCAGGTGAACAACATATTAATGTGACAATGCTACAATGCCCTACATAATTTGGGTTGTAGTATGCAATGATTTATTTAGGGAGCTCATGCAATTCAGCAACATCTGAAGCATCATTACAGTGGGAAAGAGGAGGGCCCCTGCAATATCTTGAATTTTTCTCTCTTGTACTGAAAATATCGTCTCAAAGCATACCTGCAGTAGATAAAAGTTGCATGCATTTTTTTTCACTCTTTTGAGGATGAGGCAGATAACAAAATCTACCAAGGCATTCCCAATCTTCAACTGTTATCCAGTCTATTTTCTTCTATTTAAACTCTGTTCTATCAACTTCATCACGTCAGCAGAACTTTTGAATTCCTTATTGAAGAGTATTGGTCCCAGCAGAGGTCTTTTAAAACATTGTTTAAAACCACAGTTTTCTTCTGTGATTCTGGAATTGTGTAAGGCCCTTCAAACCTGCAACTGTTGCAAATGGACTGAGAGTGATGCATGAATGGCCCTCAAATACTCCACCACCAATCAGGAGTCCAAAGATAAAAATGACAAGGAAAATCCTAAATAACAAAGAAAATATACAGATGCATAAAGAAACTCTTAGTTCAAGACAACAGGGAGGGGTGGAACTGGTTGTCAGTAGAAATATCTTTGAAGATTTCACCATCTCTTTTGCTCTTTACTGTGTTGACAGGTTACAGTCGTGAACATAGACTATAACCTTCCTTCTAGCGCATAACCTGGAAAGCACAATGATCCAACAGGAGATAATGCTCGCTTTGAGAAATGATAATTCTCATGATCTCACGGTTACCCTGTATATATAGCGCCACTTTGATTAAAAAAAAAATATTGCTTCAATCCTAAAACAGATATTGAATGGCTTGGCCAATGCCAGTGCATCATTAATGTGTAAACTATAAAACACTCAATAACCAACAAATGGGGATGTGCTCCTAAGGCGCAAAATAAGACTAGCTTGGTGGTTAGCCAATGCGAATTGCATTATCAAGATGTGAACTAGAAGAGTTCCATGGTTGTTGCCTCTGCAGGAATCGTGTGGTGCAAAAATCAGAGACAGGATGTAACAAGCAAGTGTATGCTGTTGGGTTATGTCCAGAAAATGAATGTAATGAATGATCTTTCAGATGCACAATACATGCTATCGAAATGAATGAACTAGCACTAATGCATAAGGTGCAAGGGAGGGTGTTGTACTATGACTATGCAAGTGGGGAATTGCTGGAGGAAGATGGGTAGCTGGGGATAGCATTTTAGTATTACTGAATTACTCACAGAGTCTTTCCCAGACAGGACCTTATCAGGATATGAAACCAACTGTTGTATCCTTGAAGCCAGTAACAGTTGATTGATGATGGGCATCACACGCATCATAGGGGATGAGTAATTGATTGCTTGAAACCATACTTTACTGCTCCATTTGTCGTCCTTACTGCTGAGGGCTTTTAAACAAAGGATGCTTCAAACTGCATATTACTAGCTACGTTGGGATATATATATATATATATATATATATATATATTTTAGGATGACAGAAGTTTGATATTTGAAATCCATCCAAAGCGGACACTTCTTCTAGGCCTTGAAAATTTTGAGGTCATGGCATAGTCATGTGGATGGTTGAGGTCTTATAAGCATAAAAGAGGCCAAATACAGCTTCTGCGAATCAGATGGCCGTGAGCAGAAGTCTAAAAGGGCTTTTAGGCACTTCAATTTCAGGAACCATCAATCCCGAAATTAATAATCATCAGGACTTCTATTGCTCCAAGGAATTCCTGAGGGGTCTTTAGCGTGTTTTTGCATTGCCTTTTTGTCCATCACAAGAATAATTGGCCTTTTCAAGCCAACTTTGAATCGCATGATGACGAGAGGTGGATGGTTTATGGGGGACATCCACAGTATAGTTAAACCCCATACAATCCGACAACATTTATAGGTAAATATTGACATTATTCCATCAATGTTAACCATTGATTTCTGGATCGAGAGCATCTCCATAAAAATTTCAAAACAGCTTCGTCAGGGTAGCAACAGTAAGGGGATAAACTACTTTCGACAACATTGAATCAGTTTACAGTAGATGAATCATAAATGGATCCCCAAGAAGAAGTGATAATACAAATTGGAACCCAGACATGAACAGGCAATAGAAAGAAAAGAAAAGAAAAAGTTAAGATATATACAGGAGATTTAAATCCACGCAATAATCAAAATCAGCAAATAATCAGGAAGAAAAAAGTGCTTCACAGAATAAAAGGAAGATCAAAATATTATCAGATCTTTGAGATGAAACATGGCACATAAGCAAATCGCAAAGAAGACGGAAAAATTAAATGATCATCCAGGAAATCGGAACAAAAAAGGGGAATTGAAACCAAAAGGGATGTAAATTGGAAGGCAAAATGAAATAGAAAAACATGAAGAAAACAGAGAAACTGAAATATTGGAACGGGATCGTTCCTTTGCTATAGCACAGGGAGGTTTTGATGTTACTACAGGCAACTCAAAAATCATCCATAGTGCGTTACTGGAAGCCTGAAACAGCAAAATCAAAGAAAATCAGAAAAGTAAAAGAAGAAAAGGGAGACTCACCGGAGTGTTGTAGGGATCTTGCAGGAGGGAATTCCTTCCTTTTCTACTGTGGAAGCCCCTTTCTGTTGAAGAAGAAGGGAGATTCAGAAGAGAGAAACACAATGGAGAGGTGAATCGTGGATGAAGTGGAGAATCCTGCGTGCTTCTCTTAAAGGGGGAGAAGGAAGGTTCGAGAGAGAGGGGTTCGATAGGGGATGAACGATGGAGGGAGATCCCAGGGTGATCGAAGGTGGAGGGCGAGATAGGCGAGTCTGCGGCCGTTGCAATTTTCTTCAAATTCCAAAGAGGGGGTCCTTTAAAAAAAAATCATAAAAGGGTTTTCAAGAGAGGTTTTTTACAAAAATAAGTTTCAAAAGACTTTAAACTACATATTTTCTGAATTTTTGGATTTTTTTATTGTTTTCTTTTTTTGATTTTCTTATTTTTTTGTTCTTTTCTTGAAATTTTCTATTTTTTTGTATTTTTGAAAACAAAAATTCTAAAGCTATGGGATTTCTAAATTATTTTTGCAAAAAAATGAAAATATTTACAAAAGAAGGGTTTTCTGAGAATTTCGGGTTTGATTTCTTCAAAAAATGGGTTTAGATCAGATTTTGAAGAAATATTCGAGTTTTGAACCTTAAATTAAAGAATATAACGCGATAGATCCAAACGGATACCGGACGAACTGTCTGAGCCTTTCAAAAGGTTATTTGGGTAATTTTGAGAATTTGGTTTAAAAATTGAATAATAAGGCTCAAATTTGAACTTTAACTGGATCCGGATCCGAAATTGAGTCAGACATATAAAATAAATTTAATTTCAGTAAAATCTGAGAAATAAACTAGAATTTAGATTTAAAAGTGACTCAATTACTCAGAAAATGGAATCAGGGGCAAAAAGGAAATATTTAAAAGATTTTGAAAATTTTGGGGTGTTCACAGATGCCCCTCTTTGCTACTAAGCCGGTTAAAAGCCGAGCTTAGTGGCAAAGAAAACACTCCAAATTTTGAAAATGCCCCAGTCAGCAAATTCGAACCGGGTGTGGAAGAATTTATTTTGAAAACATGGTTTCTCAGGCTTAAAACCTTATCCTGAATGGTTTTGGAGAGACGAAATCCTCAAAAATGATATGACTAAATAATAGAAATGAGAAAATCGTGATGGGACTTTTGGATGAAAATCTTCAAACGGTAGAAAACAAGAATTTTGATCAAGTTTTATGGATGAGACAAGATCAACTTTTTTGGAACGAGTCAGGTTTAGCCCTTAACCTGGATGGGACAAAGATTTATCAAGATGACCTGAATGGGGAAAGGAATATGTGAGGACCTTGATGAAACATTTTTGCGAAAATGCCACGCGAGATGAAGCTTAAGCATGATCCTTTCTGGATGGATATACAAAGCATGTATTCCTCGATGGGAAGAATCATGATGGGACTTGGAAGAAAACACCTCTTCAAGATGAAAAACCTCGTTAGAACGAGACTCATGTTTAACCCAAACCTAAAAAAGGAAGATACCTCGAGGGGCGAGGTTCAGGATTAACCCTTAACCTGAAGGGGACGACCAGATGGAATCCTCAAATGAAGAAACCATGATGGAACCTTCGGAGTTTGGACGAACAAATCCGAAAGGGGTTTGCAAAAGAAGGAAGATGGGGTTTCCTAAAGCTTGAAAAAAAGGATGATTTTGGGTGTCTCATTGTTGAGACTGAAATAGCTTTTGAAATCAATGACCTCTCGCAGAAAGTTCAGGTTTTGACCCTTAACCTGAGTGGGAACGACCATACAGATTTCTTGAGTGAAGGAACCGTGATGGGACAGGAAGAGATACTTCTCCTGAAGGAGACAACTCTTTTGGAAAATATAAGCAACGCTAGGTTGCATCAAAATGAATATTGAATACTTATTTCATTCTTGGAATAGCTAGAAAATTTTGCCAATAAGATAAAATTGTAGTTGACTCAAATGCTTGAAAATGTGCATGTATGTGTAAAAGACATTCCCTCTTTTACCTAGAGTGTTTCCCCCATCGAGGTTAACTCCTTGGTTTTAAGAGTCAAATTCAAAACTTTAGCGCTGATGATTTTCTTCAAGGAAGCTATCCATTTCCTTGATACAAGAAGAGAAGAAATACTCTTAATTTCATAAAAGCAAGTAGTGAAAAGATATTGATAAAAGAATTTTGCATGAGAAAAGATGACTTCTGACAACTTTGGCAGTTTGATATCTGGGTGTTTTACCATGATGATCTTTTTGTACTCTTGTTGAGTCATTGAACTTTCTTAGGTTTTTACATCATCCTTCATTTGGATGTGTCCTGACTTTTTTCTCTTTTTTCGGGGAAGGGTACGTCACAAACTCCTTCATCTTGGAGATGTTCTGATCCTTCTTTTATCTCAGGAATTCTATTGATGATATTGGCTCAAAAAGGTCTTTAAATGATACAGAAATCAAATATCATTTAGGGTTTGTCGGTAGGTTCGTCACACTCGCCTTCATCTCGACGACGATCTGAACTTTTTCTGGAAGGATCTTTCACAAACTTCTTCACCTCGGAGATGATCCAAATCTTCTTTGGCCCCGGGGGTCTAGCTCGCATATTCGTCTTCATCTTGACGACAGTTGAGAGATCCCTTTTGCAGATATTTGATTGTTGCTTAAATGGTTGAGAAGACATGTATTGAGTGGATTCTTTTATGGCTCGAGATATTTTCAATGCCTGATTGTCAGATAGTCGTCTTTAAAACATGTGTCATAGCCATGATCAATATCAATTCGCTTCTGGCTTTTCAACATCATCGAATATTTCTTTCACTAATCATATCGAGGATATTTCTTTCATCCTTTTGGTTGATCAACAGGGAAAATATTAGAATTTTATCCCTTTTTCCCAAAAAGTTTTACCTTTTTGGAAAGAAATACTAGAAGTAATCTAAGGTAATTCTTTTTGTGCAATAAAATGTTTGGAATCAACACATGCTTTTAGCAAATTGGCAAAGTTTTCACGAATTCTTTGTGAAATAATCACTCAATTTAGATTTTGATGAAATCTTGAGCTGAATCTTTGATTTTGGAAATTCTGACAAGAAAAAACTGGGACCATTGAAATACATTACCAGCAAAAGCTGGAACCTTTGAAATACATGACCAGCAAAAGCTGAAACCTTTGAAATACATGACCAGTAAAAGCTGGATCCTTTGAAATACATGACCAATAAAAGCTGGATCCTTTTGAAATACATGACCAATAAAAGCTGGATCCTTTTGAAATACATGACCAGCAAAAGCTGGATCCTTTGAAATACATGACCAACAAAAAACTGGATCCTTTGAAATACATGACCAGCAAAAAGCTGGATCCTTTGAAATACATGACTAGCAAAAGCTGGATCCTTTGAAATACATGACCAGCAAAAGTTGGAACCTTTGAAATACATGACCAGCGGGAGCTGGAACCTTTGAAATACATGACCAGCAAAGTTGGATCCTTTGAAATACATGACCAGCAAAAGCTGGATCCTTTGAAATACATGACCAGCAAAAGCTGGAACCTTTGAAATACATGACCAGCAAAAGCTGGAACCTTTAAAATACATGACCAGCAGAAGCTGGAACCTTTGAAATACATGACCAGCAGAAGCTGGAACCTTTGAAATACATGACCAGCAAAGTTGGATCCTTTGAAATACATGACCAGCAAAAGCTGGATCCTTTGAAATACATGACCAGCAGAAGCTGGAACCTTTGAAATACATGACCAGCGGGAGCTGAAACCTTTGAAATACATGACCAGCATAAGCTGGATCCTTTGAAATACATGACCAGTGGGAGCTGGAACCTTTGAAATACATGACCAGCGGGAGCTGGAACCTTTGAAATACATGACCAACAGAAGCTGGAACCTTTGAAATAAGTCAAATTTGAAAGTTCAAGTCAGAATTTGATTTGTAGAAGGAAAAGCTTTGATCAGAAGGTTGAATTTAGGAAGTTACCGGTGCGAGGACTGAATTTTCCAAATGAGCTCAATATATGATCGAAAAAGTTTGAGAAATAACCAGTGCGAGGAGTGGGTTTTGAAGATGAACTCGATTTTTCAAGAATTTAGAAAGCAAAAATTATGGGTGAAAATTCTGAATTCAATGGTGTAAACACCCCAAATTTTCCTCACCCATTCTCAAACAACCCTCTTCGTGCAGTGTCAACCCTGTTAGGTCAGTGTAGGAGTCAAACCCCGAGTCAGTTTCAGTAAACTATCACTTTACCCATTTTTACTAGGAAAATTACCATTTTACCCCTGGGTCATCCCGGACCCCAGTCAATCGGAGTCAACCAAGCTCATTGGTCAGTTCAGAACATTTAGAATGTCAATCATCTCAAGCTCATCTGAGCTCACAATGAACAGGCCATTTTCATTTCTGACCATTACTGCCAAAATGGGATCATCTCTTCAGAAATGAGCTCATTTCTCACTCAAATCCAAGCCAATTGTCTCTGAGTCAGTCATTCATAGTCAGTTATACTCCCCAGAGTCTAACTTGAGCTCACCAGAAGTTCAAGCGCTCCAGTTTCAGTTCAAAACCATTTCCAAGTGTCCAGGAGCCCATTTTAGTCCATTTCAGCTCTTTCAACTGAAATTGAGTCGAGTTCAGCCAATTGAGCTAGTGTTCAAGCTTCGATTTTAGTTCACCTCAGTATTACTGACCTTTGTTTCAGCTCAAACCCAGTTCAGGTTCGTAATTCACTTCATTCCAATGACCATTCCATACCATTTCTCTAAAAATGGCAGCTTTTCTTGAAAATTCAGTTGGAAAGGTCAGTTAAGTCAGTGTCCGGTGAGTTCATTTGAGTTCTGAAACTCTAAAACCCAGCTCAATCCAGTTCATTTCAGTTGAATCTAGCTCAAACCCTAATTTTCAGTGTTACTCTAGCTTGGCAGAGCTCAAAAATCATTTCTTCAACCATTTTTGCAAATTTTGTCAATTTTAACACTTTTTGAACTGGTACAAGTGTCAATCGGGGTCTAACATCCAAAATTCTTCATTTAGGGTTAGCATTTCATGTCATTTCTCATCATTTCATATCATTTCTCAGCATTTCATCACATTTCATTCCATTTTCGAAGTCCAGAACTTCAGTTTTATAAATTTCAATCCAGATTGAGTTTTAAAAGTTTTCAGAAATCAATTTCAAACCCTGGGTTTTCAAAATTGACATTTTTACCCCCAAGATTCTAAATTTGGAAATATTTTCTTGAGAAAAACAATATAGATTTCTTTCAAAGTTAAATTTTCAAATTCTATACTGGATTTGCTTTGCAACGAGCTATTAAACTTCACAATTCAAGCTCATTTCAAAAACTGCCAAAAATAGTTCATTTTGTTGAAAGCATTTTCTCGAGAAAAACAATCTGGATTTCTTTCAAAATTACATTTTCAAATTCTACACTGGATTTGCTTCACAACGGGGTATTGAACTTCAAAATCCGAGCTCGTTTAAAAAAATTGCCAAAAATAGCTCGTTTCGTCTGGAAACTTTCTGAAAAGACTATTTTACCCCTCTAATCTTCAAAATGAATTTCAAAATTGAAATTTGGACCCGCTCTGAGATGGCCCATTCATTTGCATTTCTATTTTATTAAAAAAAAAAGATGCTTCTTTTTATTTGTTTATTTTTGTTTTTATTGATTTTTATTTATTTTTTTATTTTTTATTTTTATTTTTTTTAGAGAGGTGGGACCCACAAGGTGGTCGCCCAAACCTCCAGCCCCTCTATTTCTCCATTTCCTTTCTCTCCTCCTCTCCTTTCCCTTTCCTCCTTCCTTTCTTTCCTTCTTTCTTTCTTTTCTTTCTTTCTTCTTCCTTTTTCTTTTCTTTCTTTCTTTCTTTATTTCCTCCTTTCTTTCCTCTCTCTCCACTCACGTATGGTTCTTCCAGCCCCCTCTTCTTCTTCTTTCCCTCTCCTTTCTTCCCTTTTCTTTCTTTTTCCTTCTTTCCCTCTTCTTTCCTTTTCCTTTCCTTCCTTCTTTCCCCTTTCTTCCTTACTTCCTTTGAAATTCTCTCAAAAGCCAAGGCTGCAGCTATTCACGTATAGCCATTCACGTATGGCTGTAGACAAAAAAATAAAGTCAGTTATTATTATTAGCAACTTAGGTTTTAATGAATTAAAACCTAAGTTACTAACCAAAAAAAAAAAAAAGGAGACACGGTTGGCTGCCTCCCACCTCTTAACGCCTCCCATCTTCTTAATAGATTCACGTCTCTCTCTCTCTCTCCCTTGAACTCTCTCTTTCTCATCCCTTGGCTGCAACTTTCAGCCATTGAAACCCCATCCTTGCATCCCTTACACAGCCACCAGCTGGGCCTCCATCATAGCTTTTTTTGGTGCCAGCAAGAGCACCTCATCTGCAGCTTTTTCTTCAGCCACCACAGCAACCAGCAACCTCCAGCCAGCAGCAAGAGCACCTCATCTGCAACTTTTCTTCAGCCACCACAGCAACCAGCATCAACAAACTCCAGTTGCAGCCTTCACCACCTCTCACTACAGCAGCACACAGCCTCTTCACCTTGGCTTCAGCCATCACATAAGAGAAGCTCCTCCCTCCAGCCATCTCCAACGTTTTCAAGTAGGTGCTTCCACCTTTGCCCCAGTCGTCGTCCAGCCATCCTCTTCACATCAGCTTCAATGCCAACAACACCTCCTTACAACCACACTTCGTAGCACCTTGGCTTCAACCCCCATCTTCACCACCTTGAACCACCACCAGCCACTCTTTCAGCAGCAGCCGGCCTTCAAGTTGAGGCAGCCTCCACCTTCAATACACCACCCCTAGCAGGTCTACAGCCAACGCACACCAGCTCCAACTCCCCATAGCCGACCACCAGTCTTCTTCTTCAACACCTTTCACGGGTGTTGCAATAGGTCATTGGCTGCATCAAAAACTAAGGTATATATCTCTCTCTTGATTTAACATTTGTGTTAAATTTCATTAAAGTGATGCTCTCATGAACATAGCTGGAAATCAGTTCAAAATTGTTTTGTGTTACATGGTTTAAAACTTTTATGATTGAGGCTATGTATGGGAGATGATCCGTCTGAGGGATGGACCGGATCTCTCACCTTAATGGCCAATATTAAGATCTAAGTCATACCCCTGATCATTTTATCTTTTTTTTAGCTTTCATATAGGTTTTATATTTTTAAAAGCATCACATTTAGGTTCATATAGATTCATTTTGCTGTTTTATTCATATAATGTAAATTTGTTAGTATTTGGTTGAAGAATTCACAAGTTTTGATTTTGTATGCGAAGTCCATACATTATTTTATGTGAGATTCTGCATTAGTAAATTTTATAAAATTTAGATCAATTAGGCCTATATGTCTATTATTTACTTCTAAAAATTTGATTATATTTGGGTTTCGGAACCCTTCTAAACCGATCAAACCCCACAACGGGTTTTCTGTCTTTTTGAATTTCCAATTTCTGCTTTAGCAGACAAGAACCTCCGGCACCACCCTTGTGGGAGATTTGGATCATCCTCAAAAAATCACAGTGGATTTATAATTGAATCTACTTATGATCTGAAAATTTTGAGTTTTTTTCAAAAAGTTTTGGCCTCTGTCAAAAATCGGATTTCCCAGACCCCTGGAAAAATCTTGATTTTCTTTTGTCAGGGTATAGACAGACTTTAATGCACCGAGTCCATACAATCTGTAATTCGTCTGCAAAAACTTTCAACATGAAAGTTTTTTCTAACATAATTTCCTGTAATTTCCCAAAATTTGGGAATTTTTGGATCTGTTTCATTATTTTTCCCGGATTTTCTCTTTCTGTCTAACAGATTCCAATGTCCAGAAATTCCGGAGATTTAGGTCTCTGATAACAGTGTGGCCTTTTCTAAAACGTAACCCGAATCCCAATGGTGTCAAAAGATCAAATCTTCCTCTGTTTGTCAGAGACACTTTCCCACAATTTCATTTATTTCCCCATCTTTCTGCCATTTTTCCCACATTTTCTACCGAAACCTGTCTGTTTCCTTCATTTACTAGAGTCGCCGGATTCCGATCCGACTTGCCGGAGTGGTACAGCTCTGACCATAAGTCAAAACTAGAAAGTGTAAAATGAAAAAATCCTTTCCATACTGTCCTCTGTCACCCCATAAAATTTGGGAAATTTTTATGGAAATTTGATATCCTAAATCTCCTTTAGAATCAATATTTTAGGCAAAAATCATAAAATTTAGGGTTTTTATTTGAATTTTCATATTTAAAAATACAAAAAAATTAGATTTTCGAGCTCCATTCTGTTTTTAGGGTTATTTTAGGTGTCCATGCCAAATTTGGTTTAATTCCAAGTTCATTTGCTCCATGTGTTAGTTTATCTTTAAATTTAGAAGCGAAAATCAAGCGAAAATCAGGTTAAATTCGATGTTTTATGATATTTTCGCCATTTTAGGGTTTTTATCATGTACATAAGCATGTAGAATCATATTAGGGTTAATTTTAATCTCATTTGCATTTCATATTTTCCATTTTGCAAAATTTATTTCAGAAAACCCTGGTTTCAAGGCCATAGTCTTGTTATCGGGGGTATTTTGGTCATTTTGACCTAAATTTCGAAATTTCAATTTCTAATTCTTCAAAATTTCATGCATATCATCATATTTCATCATATTATGTTTGATTTATTTCATTTGATTTTTAAATTTCTAAAATTTACAAAAATTCTTTCAGAAAACCCTGATGTCAAGGTCATCAGGGGTATTTTGGTCATTTTGACCCCAATTTCGAATTTTCAAGTTTATTTTTGAAATTTATTCATTATTTATCATGTTTATATCAAAGGGGGTATGAATTTGGGTTTATATCTGAATAATATTCGATAATTTCCCATATTTTCAGATAAATTCAGAAAAACCTACATTTTTGTGCTAACTTTATTTTCCAGTTTTGCAGGAATATTCAAGAAGAAGACTTAGCCATTTTATTTCTTTATTTTATTTCAATTCAATGTAAAAAAATAATGTAATATTTGGAATAAGAGTTACATTTCTGCTTAGAATAGGGCTGCATTGCATATAGTTTAATTTATGCAAATTTCAATATGTGATGTATGATTCATGCACATTATTTCAAATTCACTATGGTTTACACGAATGGCACGTGCACAAGCTCTTATGGAGTTTATAAACTCGGTGGGATTCGTATTTATGGCCATAGTCAAAATACGAAGAAAACCAAGATTTATGATCTTCGTATTAGCCACATTCAGCCTACACACTTAGGCTAACTTCAAAATGCACTGCATTTTTCAAAGTTTTAAAAGGATTTCCCAATTCCTCAATTGAAATTCTCTTTTCAAATTCATATTCATTCATTCATATCATTCAAATTGCATTATTCTCAAATTCATTTTCCAATTTCAATTTCAGAAAATTCAATTTTCTCAAGAATTTCCAAGTCTTTCTGAGGATCTGATTTTCTCAAAATCCTAAGTTTTCAAATGACATTTCAAAGCATTTCCCAAGTTCAAATCAAGATTTTCCTATGTTTTCAAATTCTCAAATTTCAAAATCCCAAGTTTTCAGGAATCCATTTTCTCAGATTTCCTATTTTCTTGAGAATCCAGTTTCCTGAGGATCCATTTTCCATTTCAAAATCCTTTTCCAATGAATTTCTTAGATTTTCTTAGAATTCTCAAATCCATTTTCTCAGAAAAGCAATTCCAAATTTCAAGATCGATTTTCCAAAGTTCAAATTTTCCTGAGAAATCACTTTCCAATGCAAATTTCTGATTTTCAATAAAATTCAATGATTTTCCTAGGAATTCCATTTTCAAGCATTTTCCAGTCCTTTTCTAAATGCATTTCAATTTTCCAAAGCAAACATCATATTTTCTCAAACTTGCATTTTTCAAAATTCCATAACACAAGCCTGATTCTTTGTGCATTCTAGGAAAAATAGAGCATAATTTAGATATTTGAGTCAAGTTAAAGCACATAATTGGTCCTTGGTTCAATTACCTCTGGTAAAGGCGCCAGGAACGGTTGAACCTCGTACCGACAGGCGGATCCCATTCCATGGAATTTTTCCGCAAATTTTCAAAACGGAGGCGAGTAAATTTTCAAAACAATTTTCAAAACTTTGGTCGAGTTTGACTCACGAAATTCGTTTCTCTCTCGCAAGGGAGGGGAAAAATTTTGCGATGATAACAAATGGACCATCACATTTTACCTGCATGTGGTCCGCTTTCAGGATTTATCCCCTTATTCTGAATGGGGAGAATAAATAAAAAAATAATACCTCATTGAAAGGAGGCATCAGGTTCATCCCTTATCCTGAAAGGGTGCGAAAAATTGATGAGAATTGAAGAATGATAGAAATCGATGAAAGATTGATAGAAATTGACAAAAAATTAAGGAAAGATTTGGATGAAAGTTCTGAATTTTGATAGGCCATCATAGTTAACCGTATGTGGCCTGGTTTTCAAGATTAACCCCTTATCCTGAACGAGGAAAATAACAAAAAAAATACCTCATTGAAAGGAGGCATCATGTTTATCCCTTAACCTGAAAGGGTATTTTTAAAGATAAAGGTGGATAAAAGATAAGATTGATGAAAATTGTTAAAACTTGACAATCATTGACAATAATTTGCTGAAAACTTGATTAAATTGAGAAGATAAACCATATAAATGAAATTATTAAAGATCACAAGATCATTTGAAAATCAGTAGAATTTGAGAAAAGAATTTTGTCTAATCCTGCCTGCATATTATGAAGGAAGATGATTATAGATCAAAAAATAAAAATGCCCCAGTATCATGGAGAAGAATACGAGAATTGATAAAAGATCATTATTTTATTGAAACGACCTTTTTGAATAGTACACAAGAGGCTTTAGAATGAACATTTCAAGTATAAAACTTCTTCAAATGCAGAGCATTGACTGGATCTGGCATTTCCACCTCATCTATATTGATTAGACGATATGAATTGCGAGGCAATGCTTCCTTAACCACATAAGGGCCTTCCCAATTGGGTAACCACTTGCCCCGTGATCGATGTTTGAGATAAGTTGTCGATCTGAGCACCAAATCGTTAACTCGAAATTTTCTTTCAATGACGGACTTGGCATAGTGTCGAGCTATCCTCTGTCGATAAGCTTGAGCATGCTTTACTGCTTTGAGCCTCTGTTCATCTAGTAGATCCAGCTGCACCAATCTCTGCTGATGATACTGATCAAGTGACAATTCTATAAGTGAGGCAAATTTGAGAGCGGGCTTCTGGACATGGAAAGGTAATACTACTTCAGTTCCGTAAACAAGTTCTGAAGGAGTGACATTGGTCGGAGTCCGAATGGTGGTTCGGTATGCCCAGAGTGCATCATGAATCTTTTCATGCCAATCTCGACCTGATCTCACGGTCCTCTCCAAAATGCGGATCAGAATCTTATTGGTAGCCTCTGCTTGGCCGTTCCCTTGAGGATAATAGGGAGCTGACAAATTATGGCAAATTTTGAATTTATAACAAAATGTTTTCATCCTCTCATTTTTGAAATGGCTTCCATTGTCGAAAACAATATCATGTGGTATGCCAAAGCGGCAAAGAATGTTCTTGTGAATGAAAGAGACCACATGGCGGCCTTCTACTGTGCGCAGCGTGACAACTTCAACCCATTTTGTGAAATACTCTGTCGTAGCCAGAAAGTATTTGTGGTCGTTGGAAGCGAAATGGGTAATTGGGCCTACGACATCGAAAACCCACATAGAAAATGGCTAAGGAGAAACAACTGATTGTAGATATGTGGTCGGTGCATGAATGGAAGGTGCGTGCATTTGGCACTTGACGCACTTCTTCACAAATTGATGACAGTTCTGTTGCATGGTACTTCAGTAGTACCCTGCTCGGATGATCTGCTTGACGAGAGTTTGATAGCCGACATGGCCACCACAAATCCATTCATGTGCCTCTTGGATAATTTCCATAGCTTATTCTTTATCTAAACATCTGGCATATTCGGAACTGAACCCACAGTGGTAGAGGACATTGGCAAAAATGAAATAACGGGTAGACATACGCTGAATTGCACATTGCTCCCTTTTTGGCATTTCTGGTGGGAATTCACCAGTCTCAATGAAATTTTTGATATTTTGGTACAAAGGCTTCTCCTTCTGATCGACCTGGTTTACTTGCATGGTTGAAATGAAAGCAGGTTGCTCAAGTCTGCCAACTTCGAAACAACGACATGATTCACTGCCTTTGAATGATAAAATGGAGCTCAGTCTGGCTAAGCCATCAGCTATATGATTGTGCTCTCTTCTGATGTGATTGAGCTGAAATTCTTTGAAGCTGTCCACAAGAGACGATCTTCTGATATGGGATCAATTTTGAATCTTTCACTTGCCATTCTACGACAAGTAATGAATCGCCAAAAGCGTGCACTCTCTTGACATTGAAATTTTGCAGAATTTTGAGGTCTTATATTAGAGCTTCATACTCGGCCATATTATGAGTGCATTGTAAACCAAGCTTAAGAGGGTAAGGGATCATTTCTTTTTCTGGAGTGATTAACAAGACTCCAATCCCTATGCCAGACATATTTTTAGAGTCATCGAAGAAGAGGTTCCAGACTGAAAGCTGTTGGACATTGTTGTGCTCATTAGGAAAATCATCCTCTGCTTTAATTTTTTCTGTCAGGGGGAAATCTGCCAACTGATTTGCGATCGCTTGACTTTTAATCGACTTTTGAGAGACATACTCTAAGTCATATTGCAGTAGAAGGACCTGCCATTTTGTGATCCGTTCGGTGAGAAATGGTTGCTCCAAAATGTATCTGAGAGGATTAAGCTTTGATAGGAATTTGATTTCAGAAGCCAACAAGTAATGTTTTAATTTCTGGCACATCCAAACGAGAGCTAGACAAGTTTTCTCCATCTGAGAATATTTTTTTTCATAGTCAATGAAGGTTTTGCTCACATAGTAGTTGGCGTGCTCTATCAGGCTGCCTTCTTCATACTGTGCAAGGAATCCACCACAGACATTCTGATTGGCAAAAATGTATAATAAGGGAGGCTTTCCCAATTTTGGCGGTTTCAAAACTGGTGGATTAAGGAGATACTGCTTGATGCGCTCAAACAAGAGTTGGCAATCCGATCCCCATTCAAATTTTACCCCTTTTCTTAGCAAATGATTGAAAGGTTCACATCTCATGGCCAAATTGGAGATGAATCTGCAAATAGACTGAATACGCCTTTGAAGGCTTCGCAGTTCCCTGAGGTTAGTTGGAGGTGGCATATCAATAATTGCTTTTGCTTTAGCTGAATTCACCTCTATTCTTTTTTTGTTGATAATAAAACTGAGCAATTTGTCGGATTCTACTCCAAGAACACATTTCTGAGGATTAAGTCTCAACTTATAAAGAATGAGACTTTCAAAGACTTGACCAAGAGCATCGAGGTGATCCTTTTCTTCTTTAGACTTGACCAAAATGTCATCCACATATGCATCCATATTTTTGTGCATTCGGTCGTGGAAAATAACGGCTATTGCCCTTTGATAAGTTGCCCCGGCATTTTTCAGCCCGAACGACATGACTGTATAGCAGAAGGTTCCCCATGGTGTAGTAAATGAAGTCTTTGACTGATCACGAACGGCCAGCTTGATCTGATTGTATTCTGAATATCCATCCATAAAAGAAAACATGGCATGGCCTGCTGTGCTATCGATCAGAAGATCAATATTGGGAAGTGGATAATCATCCTTCGGGGTAGCTTTGTTGAGATCCCTGAAATCAATGTAGATCCGAACTTTTTCGTTCTTTTTAGGAACTGCTACGATATTTGCCAACCAATCTGGGTAATCTATGGCTCAGATGAAGCATGCTTTCAACAAATCTTCAAGTCTCTCTTTAACTTGTTGCTCAACTCGAGGGTCTAATTTCCTCAATTTCTGCTTGATTGGTCTGGAATCTGGTTTCAATTTGAGTCGATGCTCAACCAGCTTAGGATCTAATTCTGGCATATCTTCATAAGTCCAGGCAAATACTTCTGGATGTTGCTTAAGGAATTGGATGAGTCTTGCTTTTTCTTCTGCTTTTAGACTCGAACCGATTTTGAGGATTTTCAGATCATCTTCCGAACCAATGTTGATATCCTTAGTTGGATCTTGAACCAAAGATGAGGGTTCATCCTACTTCTGAATGTGAGCAAATTCTGGCAATTCTTGGATAGTTGAATCAAATTCTACTAGCTCTTCGGTCTGCTCTGCTGCCTGGCTGACCTCTGCTGTGACTTTTATCTTAGGAATCCTTGCAAATTTTGAAAATTTGGGATTAATAATGAATTTATTCATTGATTCAGGAGTTATGATACTGAAAACGCCAAGAATGGGTTTTAAGATAAAGTACAAGCCAAAGATAAGCTTTTTGTACAAAGCAAAGAATAATGGCACAGACAAAATATAAGAAAGAATGATAAATGCCCAAATATGAAGAGAAGATTAACTTTTCATTGATTGGAAGTAAGATATTTACAAGATTTGACAAAAAGATGGGATTGTGTCGTCCCTACAAGATTAACAGAAAACAAAGACAGAAGGCAGGAAAACTAAGGCATCATCCCCTCATTTGGTTCCTCTGACAAAAATTGTTCCTTTGTTGGAAGCTTGGTCAGTGAACCCCAACCCTGAACTGTCTGAATGCTGAATGGGAGTGATAGGCTCCACTATACCATCTTCGTTTCTTCCCATGCCCCAAAATGGCTGATATCCGTGTTTTATCAGCAGATCAAATCCCTTTTTGGCTTTGGAAAATTATGGAAATAGAGGATGATCTTTGAAGGAGGTGTAGTTGATACGTCCTCCTAACTTGAAGAAACAGAGTCTTTGCCATTGGACCGCGGTCGCAACATTTTCTTCTTCCAGGACATTCTTCAGCTTCAGCATCTCTAAGCTTTCGCTGAGATTGATTTCATTACTTTCTCGGATGCTTGGAATGTCAACTGTAAATGTTGGACGGGGGATCATAGGTTGTGGCAGCCTCTCTTCGAGATCTTCTCCCAGAATGGTGGTAATCATTCCTCCCTTGGACCATTTTATGCACTGATGGAGGGTTGATGGAACGGCATTAGCGTTGTGGATCCATATTCGTCCCAACAAAAGATTATAGGTGAGCAGCACATTGACGACATGGAACAAGACTGTGTGCACCGAATAATTAATGAAGATTTCCAGAAAGATTTTGCCCTTTGCAGTCTGCTCGTGATTGTCGAAGCCATAGATTGTAATAGGATCAGACACATATTCTTCTTTCAATCCCAAGGCTTTCGTTGTCATCTCCGGGCAAATGTTTAGGTTGCTGCCTCCATCGACAAGTACATGCGGGACAGTCATGCTCCTGATCCTTACCACGATGTACAATGCATTGTTATGGAATGAATGAGGCTTTGGCAAGTTCTCATCGGAAAAGGTAATAGGCGCATTAGTCATTGCCTGATTTACTATCTGTGCCATGTCTTCTGGCGTAGTGTCTGGCTTCACCTTGATCTTTCTTAACAGATCGTCTAGCATTTCTTGACGCTTGGGGGAATCATGAGTCAATTCTAGGATAGAAATGTTAGAGAGTGCCGTGATCGGCTTCTGGAGACTATTGGTCTGTTCTTCGGTTGCCTTAGAGGTTTTTGCTTTCTCTGCAAAGACTTCCTTTTTTATGAATCTTTTTGGGAAAACTTGGGTCCTTTTGCTCTCAACTGATGCATTCGTTTGGTTTAAAAATAAGAAGATGTTCAATTTCTGGGATGTCGGTTGGTCCTGATGCAGAACCATTACCTGCTGCTGGAGACTTATGTCCTTCTCGGAGCATGGATGTATGTGACATTGTGGAAGAAATGAATGTTCTGAAATGGTTGCTGCAAAATGGTTTGGGAATGGAGCTGATAGGATTTCCATTTTTCCTTCGTCTTCATCTTCTATGAGGATGCTCTCGTCAATACAGTCCTAGATCAAGTGCTTCAGAACGAAGCAATGCTCTGTATCATGTCCCATTGTCCTATGGAATTTGCAGAATTGTTCTTTGAACTTTCCCATGATCACGGGTGGATCTGCAACTTTGGGAAGTTTAACCATTCCGTGGGATAGTAGATATTCCAGAACTTTTTCCAGAGGCTGGTCCAAAGGAGTAAATTTAAGATCCTTACTCCAATTGATATGTTTAGGCTTTTCCTGAAGATCCCATTTTTGTTGAGGACCGCTTAAGAGAGACTTATCACTGTTCTTAAAGAACTTTCCTTTTCTTCCTCTATTCTGATCAGGCTTCGCGCCACTGCTGTCGTCATTCTTGCTGCTACTGCCCTGATTGTCGCCTGGAGTGTCTGCTGAGTAAGTAAAGTGTGCCTTCTTTTTCTGATCCTGGGCATTTTTTGCTAGAGTGACGCCTTCATACATTCCACTCTTCACTCCTATTTTGAGCCACTCTGCTCATTCTGTCGGTTTAATGAATGTCTTGGATGGGTATGGAAAAATGAGGCTTTTTAAAGGTTGTGAGAAGTTGTTGAGGATAATTTGGAGGGCATGCTCCTCAGAAATGGGATTCATCATTTTGTTACAAATACTTCTCCATTTGTGGATGAAATCTCTGGCCCTCTCATTGGGTTTCTGCTTGAGGTTTATAGGTGATTGAGTGTGGGCAGGGCTTCTGTATTGAACAAAAAGCGCTTGATAAACATGTTGACAACTTTTTCGAAATCCCTTAACTCAATGGGATTGACATGCTCGGCATACCTCTTGGCAGCTATCCCCTCCAAACTGCGGAGGAAACATAGGAAGAGGACATGATTATCTTCGCTGAATCTGGCGCATTCTGCGAAGAACATTGCCAGATGGGCCTTAGGATCGTCGGTTCCGTCGAACTTAATGAACTTCCTGGGGAGGTTCTCCAGATTTTTATCCCCTTTTAATCTGAGGTAAAAATCCTGCCGGGTGTATGATTTCTTCTCTTTGTCTCGGATTTGCAGATCCTTGACTATCTTGGTCAGTGCTTGGATTGGATCTTCTGCGAGGGCCCCGTACTTGGGTTTCACTGATACAGGCTCCTCAACTACCATCTTAGGTTGTCGCAGATGCTTCGGGATATACATCACCTGCTCTTCTTCTTTAGAGTCCTCTTCAGCTGATTCTGAGTTCTCAGAAGCACTGTCACGTTGGATTTTCTGTTTACCGATCTTGACCGGCTTTTTCATGGGCTTCTTCTTAATTTTGCTTTTAGTTGAGGCTTTCTTCGGACCAACCTTAGTCTGCTCAACCATCATTTTCGACATCATTTTCTGGAATACCATGTACATGGCAGGATCAACATCACTTTCTTCTCCTGAGTCATGTCCCCTGGACAATCTAGGAGAGTTCACGTCCTCCTTCTCGCTGTCGCTGGGCTGCTGAACAGTCTGCTTGCTAGCTCTAGTCTAAACCATCTTTTAGATGCCAAAGTTTTCTTGCAGAATACGGGAATGGTTAGAGTATGGAAGAAACTTTTTGAAAATCATAATTTTTTGAGGAAAGAATGAAGGGTTTTGGTAGACAATTTTAAGAGATTATCTTATTACCCGGGATTGGGTCATCACAAGACTTGTGATAATTGTGTTACCATTTTTATGATAACGGAGAAATGCGCCTTGTTACCTAGGCGAGGTCGTCGACCATGATAAAAGATATTGAAGAGAAGTATGAGGAATGTCCCATTTACCCGGGATGAGGTCGTCACCAGAATTGTGACCATTCTATTCTATAAAACAAGTAAAAGAATATAAATTTGTCCCAAAGCTTTTTAGTAGAACAAAAAGTAAACTTTATTGATGTAAATTCAAAGACAAAGAGAGGGCGGACAGACAGTTTGCCACCACTCTTGATATTCAGGAAATACATTTGATCCAGGAAATACAGATAGAGTAATGAAGGAATCTCAAGTATATTTGGTGACATGGTATGCCTCAGACCACTGATCCGACTGCAGATTGAATTCTGGCATGTTGCTCGTCAAAAAGTGAATGTTGGCGCGAACCTGCCGCTGTAAAAACTATCTGAGACATCTTTCTGGCTGATAATCAACACAGAAGAAGGGGCCAAGCAATCTGTAGTGCTTGCTGCGAGCGTAAGTGTAGCGAGGAACTGTTTCTCTCCTGTTGAAGAAATCCCAAACAATCTCTTTCTGATGCAGTTTTTCGATCAAGGCTCGACACTGAATGGTCGTCTTTGGCTTCTTACTGTTGAATCTGAAGAAACTGGCCTTTGATGGAACATGTCGTAGGAACCACGACTGCAGGGCATAAGTGCATCCTTCCACTAAAATGGTTTCTCCAAGGGCAAAACGAGCCAAGCCTCGGTAAAGAAATGCTAAAGCTGCCATAGAGACTGAAAGCTGACGGGTCTGCTTGCTTCTTCATCTTCGAAAGAGTTGGGCAACTCTGACATCTATAAAATTTTGACCGTCTTGGAAGAAAGCTAACCCCACTGTGCATTGGATCATGGCATGCTGAATTCCGTCTTTTGCTGCTCGAGACAAAGTGTCAACCTCTTCGTAAGCTTCGTAATTGCGATAGAGTTTGAACAAGTTAATGAACTGATTCCCATCGATCTCAGTGAGAGGCCAAGATTTGCTCCCTATTGCTCTGGCCAAATCTTCTCAAACATCTACCCCTTTGATGTTGATCAGGAACTGCTGCTTGACGGGATCATCTGGCTGACCCGCTGGTTCGGGCAATCTCATAATATCATTGAATTCGTCCATCAGTAGAGTCATCTCTCTCCATGGAAACCAAAATATGCAGATACGTGGATTCCACCGTTCTGCCATAGCCTGAATCAAACTTCCGTTGATGGTTCGCTTGCCCACTGCTGATGCCATCTCCAACCCACAGTCCTCCAAGTGGTCTGGGAACATACGCGAGAAGGTGGCGAACCAAGAATAATACCACCGAGGGAAGAAGGGATGAGACTGGATGACCCGATGATCCAGGGATCCACCCTGTATCTAATAGAAGACATGATCTCTAAGAAAGACAGCATTGAGAGAATTAGACGCCATCGAAATGATACTGGGGCAAAGAAGAATGAGGAAAATCAGATAGAATACAGGACTTACAGATAGACTCTTAAAAAATAGATATAAACCTGGAAATTTTTGAAAGATCGAAGAAATTTTGAAGGAATTTTCTAGGGTTTTTGAAGAAATTTTGATCTAAAAAAAGAGAAAAGAAATGTAGGTAGAGGAAAAATATACACCTGGGGTTTCTGAAAGTAAGGGAAAATTTTGAATAATACACCCAGGGTTTTTGAAAAAGGTTTGATACATATATATATAAGAAAATAAGAAAAACATCGCATAACCAAAGCTGCATAAACAAGGATACGCACATAGCACTCCCTAAAGGCTGACTCTAAATGAAATATTTTGAAATGGCTTGTAGGACCTTAATCATAACTCTAAGGTTTTAGATCATCTGATTCCAATCAAGATATGCTGATATACCCAAGTCGAAGCTCGAAGTACGTGGCATAGAAATATTTCTCTGGTTCTAAGGTAATGGCTTCCCAACATCCTTGAGCACCTACCAATATACCTCAGACTATGGCCCTTAGGTACGTGGTAGGGGGCGCAAACCCAAATAAGTGGCCCAGTTGTGAGGCTCTCTCCCGAACTATGGTTCAGTGAGACAGCCCAACAACGTGAATGTTACGACAATGAAGTCGTACATGATACTTCAAGTACAAGGTTTTGATGATAAGCAAGTGAAATCAACTGCATTTCAGCTAAGGCAATGAAGACATTGAAGAATTCGATGAAGAATCTTTGAAGACAAGTGTGCAAATGTTAAATTCATTAAAAGTCTTAGATTCTTGTAAGAGCCTTACTTAGAGTGCATATTTAGATTGCATTTCACCTAAAAAGTCTTTAGAAAAACTTTTCTAAAAGAACCCCTCATGAAAATCTTTTTAGAAAACTCTTTTAAATTTTCGTGTTTATTAGTCGACCAATAGACTCACCAGTCGACTAATCCTTTCGCGCCATATTTTCTAAAAAGTCATTTTTGTCAAATTAGTTGACCGAAGGTTTATCAGTCGACTAGATAGAATGTCTGTTTTCTGGAAAATTAACAGCAGTCGACTAATGGTTTTATCAGTCGACTGGACAGAAGATGTGTTTTCTGAAAATTTTAGCAGCAGTCGACTAATGCTTTTATCAGTCGACCGGACAGAATGTTTGTTTTTCAAAAGATTTTAGCAGCAGTTGACTGAAAGGTTTTTCAGTCTACTGATGATATTATCAGTCGACTAATTTTATCTCTAGTCGACTAAGTTTCAAAAGTTCAAATTTTCAAACGGCTCGATTAACAGATCAGTCGACCGACGATAACTGTCAGTCTACTAATAACTAATTATTAGTCGACTAACTATTGTTCCAGTCGACTAATTTTGTCGTTTTTCCTGAAACTTCAAAAAGGCGTGTTTTTTCATTTTTCAAACATTTTGATCGTTCAAAATGAATTCGTGAGTAGAGTATTTCAACAACCTCAAAAGCCAATTGCATCTCATTTGAATTCAAAAGAAGGGCTCATAGGTTGTATTGTAAGTTGTTACTTGTTTTAATTTTCTATAAAAGGAAGGATTCCTTGGTTTAAAAGAGTTGTTTGCTTTCAGTAGGTGTGTTACTGGAAGTGGGACCGGAT
Organism: Nuphar pumila; assembly: GCF_984573655.1. Lineage (NCBI taxonomy): Eukaryota > Viridiplantae > Streptophyta > Magnoliopsida > Nymphaeales > Nymphaeaceae > Nuphar > Nuphar pumila. The sequence continues at coordinate 26,940,291 of NC_143264.1, forward strand.
TTGGTCGGTATGATCTTGTAGTTACACAAGGTTGATAGTGGAAATCTCAAGCGGGTTTTGCTTGGGGACTGGATGTAGGTCGGGAAAGAGCGAACCAGGATAAATTACTGTGTTTTTGTGTGCTTGCTTTTCAAATTGCAAAATCCGTTAATATTCCGCAGACAAATTTTAAAGGCGCTATTCACCCCCCCCCCCCCCCTCTAGTGCTCATTGCCTCAATCCTACTGCACTTTCAGTGAAGACCAGGACAGTATAGGTAGGGATGTTTTAAAAAACATGCTCAACATGCGAGAAATCAGATGGCTCTAATGCAAATCCTAAAGAGATAGATTAAAATGAAGAGAAGCATACACTTGCATACATTGTTTGCATTCAATCCCTAGAATTGAGGAGAGTTGTATTTCAGACCTAAGTCTAAGGTGAACATGGAATAATCTCCTCAATATGGTCATACCAAACCATACTTAGATCCTATATGCATTATGTCAACTTAGGACAGAGTCTAGGCTCCTAAGGTTTGCATGAAAATGAAGCTGACATTTGAAGAATAAAGATTTATATAATATCAAAGCAAAGAAAAGGCATAGATTCAATCAGACGAAGACGTGTCCCATCACGGTCGCCAAATACTGTGATTATCGCAAAAAATTTCCTCTTGTGTTTTCTTCTCTTCCTTCTCTTTTCCTTTCTAACTTCTATTTTCCCTTTTTGAAGGAGAGAATAGAAGACAGAAATGAATAGAGAAGAGAAAAGAAAAGAAAGAAAGAGAGGAACTCTTTTGCGAAGGTCTCACTTGACCTTGATTTGAAAATATTTTAGGAAATTACTCGCCTCCGTTTTGAAATATTTGCAGGAAAATCGAGAGATGGGATTCGCTCGTCGGTACGAGGTTCGACCGTTCCTGGCGCCTTTACCAGGGGTAATCAAACCAAGGATCGAATTTATGCATCTTTGCTTTGCTAAATGATTATCTAAGAATTTATCCTAAATATAAATGCACAAAGAATTATGCTTGTGCAATGCAATGATGTATGCTCTTTTGAAAAGTGATTTGGAAATCTCCAAATATTTCTGAGATGAATTTGATAATAGAGTGAATAAATGGTTTCTAACTTAGAGCTTGAGATAGATATTGGATAGATATTTGAAGTTCTAAGTTTTTTGAAATAATCAGAGTTTGGGAGAATAAATCTTTGATTTTGAAAAGAATGATTTGAAGTTGAGATAAAAAGGAAAAGAAAGGAAGTTTCGAAGTCAGGAATTGACTTTGAATTTGAATTTTGAACATGGATTTAGGAGAGAAAATGAAATTTGAAATGGAATTGAATTCCAATTTCGAAATTTGAAATCATGATGGGACTTGAGAAATCCAAATTGAGTTCAAAAAATAAAATGGGATTTAAGAGATCTAGATGGGATATAAAAATGGAATTGGTTTTTGGAATTTAGAAATTAAAATAGAACTTGAATCCACAGACTGAATCTTAAAATGGATTTTGAATCTGAAATCTGAGATCCAAGATGGAATTGGATCCGAAATTTGGATTGGAATTTGGATCTGAAGTCTGAGATCCAATATGAAATTGAATTCTGGATCCTAAATGAAATTTGGATCTGAAGTTTGAGATCTAAGATAGAATTGGATTCTGGATCCTAAAATGGATTTTGGATCTAAAGTCTAAGATCCAAGATGGAGTTGGATTCTGGACCCTAAATGGAATCGGATCCAAGATCTGGAATTCGAGATGGAATTGGATTCTGGATCCTAAAAGGGATTTTGGATCTGAAGTCTGAGATCCAAAAGTGGAGATTGCATTTGGAAATCTGGATCCAAATTGGGATTGGGTTCTAATTTTGGATTTGGAATTTGAAAGTCCAAATGGGATTTTTGAAGATGAGTCTGGGTTTTAAAAAACCCAAATTTGAAATTTAAAATTTAGGAAGAGTCAAATTTTGAGATTCAGAATCAATCTCAAACTTTGATTTTGAATTTGAAGATAAGAAAATAAACTTGATTTTGAATTTGAGATCAGAAAATGAATCAGAAACTTCAAAGTTAAATTGAACTTTGAAGTTTTGAATTTTGAATTGGAAATTGAAGTTTTGAATACAAAATGAATTTGTAATTTCAAAGTCAATTTGGACTTTGAAAATAAAATTTTTGGATTTTGGAAATGAGATAGAATTTGAATATGAATATAGAAATAAGGATTGATTTGAAGAAGATATTCAAAACGACTTGGAGTTTTGAAAAAAAAAGAAATTTGAAAATATGATACAATTTTATCCTAAATGATGAATGAATTTAAAGATTTTGAAAGTAGATTTGAAAGTCATATCTTATTCTTTAAGTGAAATAAAATAAGATTGAAGATATAATACATCCCTGACTATGGTCATTGAATGTATTATATGATAATCATACTTAAATTCAGGTAAAGAATAAAACATATTTTGGTGCTTTTATAGAGTTTAAAATATAATTAACTCTCAATATATTCTGACTATGGCCATTGATATATATTTTGAATTAATTTTAAGTTAAACCCTGATAAAAGAAAAAAATATTTTTTAAAAATATGATGATTTTTAGAAAGAGATCCAGTATGGATCCAATGTTATTCTATAAAAGATGAAAATCCAACATTTTGTTTACATCCTAACTATAGCCATTGATGTAAATCATCAACTTAGGATTTAATCACCTTTTATTAGAATGGTGCACGTGCCATTCGTGAAATTTTGGGGAAATAAAGGGAAAAAGGTATGAAAACAAGCAATTCATCACATTTATAATGCTCATTCATTCTAATATAATGCTGAAAATGTAAAATTCTCAATTGACATCTAGCTATTGTATCATTTACATGGAAAAATCCCTTAAATAAGAGAGAGAACAATATTTTTCATGTATTCCTGCAAAACAAGGAATTATCACAAGTAATATAAGAAGGAGATGACAGATTAACAAACATATGGTCATATCTGGGCCAAATACAGATGTATCTAAATGTTCATGCTAAACGAATAAGACTATAGCAAATGTAACTACAAAGCTGAAAACATTAACAAAAATGAAAGGGGAAATGAAATATAAATAACATACATAGAGGCATAATGGATAAGACTTTAGTGAAAGTCAGGTAATTTTACAGAAAATTTGCAGAAGTTATAGCCATAAATTGATGGGAAAGTCTGGAGTGCATATATACATGTGTGTGTGTGTGTGTGTGTGTATATATATATAATGCTTAGATCAAGTGAAGAATGTCTATATATGATACACCGAACTTGTGAGGAAGGGGTGTAGACACAGGAATTTACAACTGCATTTCGATTGTTATGAAGAGGGTGGATACTTGTGGGGTGTGGGCGTGGCAGGTAAAATGAAGGAGCTGTTGTGGTGGCATGTATATGCGATGATGTAGGTGTGAATGCTGAGGCTATGGGTATTAAGCAGTGGACAGGGAAACGGAAACTACAATTGGTGGGCTAGGGCATGTAAATGAGGAGAGGTCTGATGGCAGGTGAATGACATATTAATGTGACAATACTACAGTGCCTTACATAATTTGGGTTGTAGTATGCAACGATTTATTTAGGGAGAACATGCAATTCAGCAACAACCGAAGCATCATTACAGTGGGAAAGAGGAGGGCCCCTGCAATATCTTGAATTTTTCTCTCTTGTACTGAAAATATTGTCTCAAGCATACCTGCAGTAGATAAAAGATGCATGCATTTTTTTTCACTCTTTTGAGGATGAGGCAGATAACAAAATCTACGAAGGCATTTCCAATCTTCAACTGTTATCCAGTCTATTTCCTTCTATTTAAACTTTGTTCTATCAACTTCATCACGTCAGCAGAACTTTTGAATTCCTTGTTGAAGAGTATTGGTCCCAGCAGAGGTCTTTTAAAACATTGTTTAAAACCACAGTTTTCTTCTGTGATTCTGGAATTGTGTAAGGCCCTTCAAACCTGCAACTGCTGCAAATGGACTGAGAGTGATGCATGAATGGCCCTCAAATACTCCACCACCAATCAGGAGTCCAAAGATAAAAATGACAAGGAAAATCCTAAATAACAAAGAAAATATACAGATGCATAAAGAAACCCTTAGTTCAAGACAATAGGGAGGGGTGGAACTGGTTGTCAGTAGAAATATCATAGAAGATTTCACCATCTCTTTTGCTCTTTACAGTGCTGACAGGTTGCAGTCGTGAACATAGACTATAATCTTCCTTCTTGTGCATAACCTGGAAAGCACAATGATCCAACAGGAGATAATGCTGGCTTTGAGAAATGATAATTCTCATGATCTCACGGTTACCCTGTATATATAGAGCCACTTTGATTAAAAACAAAAACTACTGCTTCAATCCTAAAACAGATATTGAATGGCTTGGCCAATGCTAGTGCATCATTAATGTGTAAACTATAAAACACTCAATAACCAACAAATGGGGATGTGCTCCTAAGGCGCAAAATAAGACTAGCTTGGTGGTTAGCCAATGCAAATTGCATTATCAAGATGTGAACTGAAAGAGTTCCATGGTTGTTGCCTCCAATGTTACTTTGAAGTCCAAAGCTACAGGAATTGTGAGGTGCAGAAATCAGAGACGGGATGTAACAAGCAAGTGTATGCTGCTGGGTTATGTCCAGAAAATGAATGTAATGAATGATCTTTCAGATGCACAATACATGCTATCAAAATGAATGAACATGCATTGATGCATAAGGTGCAAGAGAGGGTGTTGTACTATGACTATGCAAGTGGGGAATTGCTGGAGGAAGATGGGTAGCTGGGGATAGCATTTTATTATTACGAAATTACTCACAGAGTCTTTCCCAGACAGGACCTTTTCAGGATATGAAACCAACTGTTGTATCCTTGAAGCCAGTAACAGTTGATTGATGATGAGCATCACACGCATCATAGGGGAGGAGTAATTGATTGCTTGAAACCATACTTTACTGCTCCATTCGTTGTCCTTACTGCTGAGGGCTTTTAAACAAAGGATGCTTCAAACTGCATATTACTAGCTACGTTGGGATATATATTTTTCTTTTTCTTTTTTTAGTATGACAGAAGTTTGATATTTGAAATCCATCAAAAGCGAACACTTCTTCTAGGCCTTGAAAATTTTGAGGTCATGGCATAGTCATGTGGATGGTTGAGGTTTTATAAGCATAAAAGAGGCCAAATACAACTTCTGTGAATCAGATGGAAGTGAGCAGAAGTCCAAAAGGGTTTTTAGGCACTTCACTTTCAGGAACCATCAATCCCGAAATTAATGATCATAAGGACTTCTATTGCTCCAAGGAATTCCTGAGGGGTCTTTAGCGTGTTTTTGCATTGCCTTTTTGTCCATCACAAGAATAATTGGCCTTTTCAAGCCAACTTTGAATCGCATGATGACGAGAGGTGGATGGTTTATGGGGGACATCCACAGTATAGTTAAACCCCATACAATCTGACAGCATTTACAGGTAAATATTGACATTATTCCATCAATGTTAACCATTGATTTCTGGATCGAGAGCATCTCCATAAAAATTTCAAAACAGCTTCGTCAGGGTAGCAACAGTAAGGGGATAAACTACTTTCGACAACATTGAATCAGTTTACAGTAGATGAATCATAAATGGATCCCCAAGAAGAAGTGATAATACAAATTGGAACCCAGACATGAATAGGCAATAGAAAGAAAATAAAAGAAAAAGTTAAGATATATACAGGAGATTTAAATCCACGCAATAATCAAAATCAGCAAATAATCAGGAAGAAAAAAGTGCTTCACAGAATAAAAGGAAGATCAAAATATTATCATATCTTTGAGATGAAACAGGGCACATAAGCAAATCGCAAAGAAGACGAAAAAATTAAATGATCATCCAGGAAATTGGAACAAAAAGGGGAATTGAAACCAAACGGGATGTAAATTGGAAGGCAAAATGAAATAGAAAAACATGAAGAAAACAGAGAAACTGAAATATTGGAACGGGATCGTTCCTTTGCTATAGCACAGGGAGGTTTTGATGTTACTACAGGCAACTCAAAAACCATCCATAGTGCGTTACTGGAAGCCTGAAACAGCAAAATCAAAGAAAATCAGAAAAGTAAAAGAAGAAAAGGGAGACTCACCGGAGTGTTGTAGGGATCTTGCAGGAGGGAATTCCTTCCTTTTCTACTATGGAAGCCCCTTTCTGTTGAAGAAGAAGGGAGATTCATAAGAGAGAAACACAATGGAGAGGTGAATCGTGGATGAAGTGGAGAATCCTGTGTGCTTCTCTTAAAGGGGGAGAAGGAAGGTTCGAGAGAGAGGGGTTCGGTTGGGGATGAACGATGGAGGGAGATCCCAGGGTGATCGAAGGTGGAGGGCGAGAGAGGCGAGCCTGCGGCTGTTGCAATTTTTTTCAAATTCCAAAGAGGGAGTCCTTTAAAAAAAAAATCATAAAAGGGTTTTCAAGAGAGTTTTTTAACAAAAATAAGTTTCAAAAGAGTTTAAACTACATATTTTCTGAATTTTTGGATTTTTTTATTGTTTTCTTTTTCGATTTTCTTATTTTTTTGTTCTTTTCTTGAAGTTTTCTATTTTTTTGTATTTTTGAAAACAAAAATTCTAAAGCTGTGGGATTTCTAAACTATTTTTGCAAAAAATTGAAAATATTTACAAAAGAAGGGTTTTCTGAGAATTTCGGGTTTGATTTCTTCAGAAAATGGGTTTAGATAAGATTTTGAAGAAATATTCGAGTTTTAAACCTCGAATTGAGGAATATAACGCGATGGATCCAAACGGATACCGAACGAACTGTCTGAGCCTTTCAAAAGGTTATTTTGGTAATTTTGAGAATTTGGTTTAAAAATTGGATAACAAGGCTCAAATTTGAACTTTAACTGGATCTGGATCCGAAATCGAGTCAGACATATAAAATGAATTTAATTTCAGTAAAACCTGAGAAATAAACTAGAATTTAGATTTAAAAGTGACTCAATTACTCAGAAAATGGAATCATGGGCAAAAAGGGAATATTTAAAAGATTTTGAAAAAATTGGGGTGTTCACAATGAGGAAGAAGGTGGATGAAAAGGGGAGGCTGAGAGAAGAGAGGAAAGAGCAAGAGTCGGGTTTTAGGGCTCAAATGCCAAGGCAAAGACGCCCTCCTTAGGGCGTCTCTTCGTTTTTATACAAAGAGTCCCTTTTTCTGGAACTTCCAAAAAGAGGATTAAAATGAAAATAAAGGCTAGGCACCTCTTTGTAGGGAGTATCTAGCAAATATTTAATAAAAATCGTAAATAGGGTTTGAGTGGGTTGGATTGAGGCATTTTGGCCCAGATCCAAGGCCTAGATGGGCCAATTGGATCCATAATGTCCCGGTTTGACCTGAGGTCCGATTTGTTTCACTAAAAATGCGATATCTCTCTCGTTTTAAGTCTGATTCAAACAAAATTCGAACCATAGCTCAATGACATCTATATGCATCTAAGTGTGGGTTCTAAACCTATAAATGATGCATTTATGCAATAAAAATATATTATATTTATGAGTAATTAATGCATCATCACCCATCATTCTAGGATGCCCCTTCCTAGCCACCGCTAATGCATGCATTAATTGCCGCACAGGTGCAATGGATGTCTCATTCAGTAACAGGAATATGAGGCTGAATATTTTTCATGCCACGATGGGGCCTGCCGACGATGAGGCTTCTTTCGAGGTTGATTTCATTTAGGACCTTGTAGAAGCGGAGCATGTCTGGTTGTTGAATGATCCACCTCAGGAGGAGGTTGATGAATCACTCAGAGTAGATTGCCATGAGTCGATAGAGAGTCAGATAGGTGACCTAGGTTGGACCTGACACTTCGAACCACTTCTAGAGTTGTCAGAAAAGCCAGCTCGACCATCCATTGAGAGTCCACCTGAGCTGGACTTAAAGCCCTTACCGACCTTACTCAAGTATGCCTTTTTAGGTAAGGATCAGACTCTCTCTGTCATCATTTCTGAAGACCTGACTAACTGTAAGGTCATGTGATCATCGCAAAAGTTTTTCCTCTCGTAATATTCTCTCTCTTGCTTCTCTTTTTCTTTCCAACTTCTATTTTCTCCTTTTTGAAGGGAGAAAATAAAAGACAGAAAGAAAGAGAGAAGAGAAAAGAAAAGAAAAGAAAAGAAGAGAAGAGGAACTCTTTTGCAGGGTCTCACTTGACCTTAATTTTGAAAATATTTAGAAAATAACTCACCTCCGTTTTGAAATATTTGCGAGAAAACTGGGAGACGAGATCCGCTCGTCGGTACGAGGTTCGACCGTTTCTGGCGCCTTTACCAGGGGTAATCGAACCAAGGGTTGAATTCATGCCTTTTTGCTTTGCCTAAAATGTTATCTAAGAATTCATTCTAAGTCTAAATGCACAAAGAATCATGCTTGTGAAAATGCAAAGATGTATGCTCTTTTTGAAAATGATTTGAAATTTTCCAAGTATTTCTGAGATGAATCTGATGATAGAATAAAGAAATGGTTTCTAACTTAGAACTTAAGATTTAAAGTTCTAAGTTTTTGGAATAATCAGAGTTTGAGAATAAATCTTGACTTTGAAAGGAATGATTCTGAAGTTGAGATAAAAGGAGAAGAAAGGAAATTTCAAAGTCATAAATGGACTTTGAGTCAGAATAGAGATGAAATGGAATTGAATTCTAACTTTGAAATTTGAAATAAAAATGACATGTGGGAAATCTAAATAGAATTGAGAAATGGGATTGATTTGAAAGTTGGAATTCAAGATGGAATTTGAATCCAAAGTTTTGATTTTAAATTGAGATCAAAATTGAATTCTGAAAATGGGAATTGGATTTGAAATCTGGGATCCAAGATGGAATTTGGATCTAAAGTCTGAGATCCAGGGTAGAATTAAATTCGAAATTTGAAATGGAATTTGGATCTAAAGTTTGGATGGAATTTGGATCTGAAGTCTAAGATCCAAGGTGAAGTTGGATTCTGAATCCTAAGATGGATTTTGGATCTAAAATCTGAGATCCAAGGTGGAATTGGGATCTAGATCCTAGAATGGATTTTGGATCTAAAGTCTGAGATCCAAGATGGAATTGGATCCGAAATTTGGAATGGAATTTTGGATCTGAAATCTGAGATCCAAAATGGAATTGGATTCTGGATCCTAAAATGGGTTTTTGGATCTGAGATTTGAGATCCGAAAAGTGGATATTTTTACTTAGAAATCTGGATCTAAGTTGGGATTAGGATCTAACTTTGGATTTGGATTCTGAAAGTCCAAATGAGACTTATGAAGATGGATCTGGGGTTTGAAAAACCCAGATTTAAATTTTAAGAAGAGTCAAAAATCAATCTCAAACTTTGATTTTAAGGATAAGAAAATAAACTTGATTTTGAATTTGAAATCAGAAGATGAATCAGAGGTTTCAAAGTTAAATTGAACTTTGAAAATGGAATTTGAGATATTATATTGAATTTGAATTTGAATTTGAATCTTGACAATGAATTTGGAATTTGATTTGAGAATTGAATTTTGAGTATACGAATAAATTTCAAAGTCAAAATGGATTTTGAATTTGGAATTTCAAAGTTTGATTGGGACTTTGAAGTTTGATTGAAGTCTTGAAATGAATCTGAAATTTCAAAGTCAAATTGGACTTTGAAATCGAATTTTGAATCTCGAAAATGAGATATAATTGAATTTGAATAAATAAGATTTAATCTGAGAAATGAAGAAAAAGAATCACTTGGAATTTTAAAGAAGAAGTTTTGAAAAAAATATGATGCAATTCTATTCTAAATGATGGATGAATTTAAGTAATTTTGAAATTGGATTTGAAAATCATATTTCATTCTTTAAATGAATGTAAATAAGATTAGTGATATAATACACTCCTAACTATGGTCATTGAATGTATTATATAATAATCATATCTAAATTCAAATGAGGAATAAAATACCTTTTTGGTGCTTTTTATAGAGTTTAAGATGAAATGAATTTTCAATATATCCTGACTATGGCCATTGATATATGTATTGAATTAATTTTAATCTAAACTCTGATAAAAGAGGAAAAATATTTAAAGAAAATATGATGAATTTTGAAAAGGATCTAGTGTGGATCCAGTGTTATTTTATAAAAGATAAAAATCCTAAGTTTTGTTTACATCATGACTATGGCCATTGATGTAAATCATCAACTTAGGATTAATTACCTCTTACAAAATGGTGCACGTGCCAATCGTGTTCCTGTTTGTGAGATTTTGGAAAATAAATGCATGAAAACAAGCAATCTATGATATTACTATGCTCATTCATTCTATCTAGAAGCTGGAAATGTAAATTTTCATTAGACCTAATTTATTACAAAAAATGAAAATACAATTCCCAAGAAATGGCATTTTCCACATATTCCCCTGCAAAATTCAAGTTTTGACGAGGTAAAGGGGATATAAAGATAAATATCATATTGGATGACGGAATGCTCATGCCTACGTTTCAAACTAATAAAATTTTGATGTGTCATGAATGAGGAAACCTATGTATTTACATGATGGAACGAATACCTATGACGCTTATATAATATGTTATGACAAGACGCAAACGTAGGGGTAATATACATATGATGTACAAGGGGTTGATATGTATATGGGTTTTGAACCATGATGAGCATACACAGTGATATAAGATACCTAAGTGCAAGGGTTAAATGCATATAAGTAGTGATGTTTGGAAGACTATGATTCATACTGACGCAAGAATTTTATTGTGGAAAAAAGGGAATCACAACAACCAGAGAAATGACAGCAATTTTTGGAATTGCTGTGAAAAACACGAAACACAACGGTTCTCCTCATAGCAGCTCATTGAGCTGCTGTGAATAGTTGAAACCATAGTAGTTCATTAATGAACTTACTATAGGAAAGACAAACCATAGTGGTTCCTTGTGAACCAAGGTGAAAAATCACAGCTATAGTAGTTCTTTGATGAACTACTATAGAAAGGAAAAGTCACAGTGGTTCCTTGTGAACCACTGTGGAGGATTCACTACCCTATGATGAGATGATCAACACTTGTTGTGATGGGGTGTTTAGTTATGATGTCAAGGATGAATTTGATGGAATGATGCAAATGCTAATCAGAATATTAGATGACGAATGAACTGTGGACCCTGGTGAGATATTACAAAAGTCAAATGACAGGTTATGTGAAATCTCATAACATGAACTGGAGGAGGCATTTAGGAGGCTGCACTATGTATGGATAATATACAGATGATAAGGCAGGGTACCAGCAAGGATATGCAGGTAGAAGTGTATGTGTGTGCTGTAAGGAAATATGAAGTTGATAATATAAGCTACTGTGTGGAGTGTAGCAGTAGAGGAAATAGTGTAAAGTGGAGTGGAAAGGGGAATAGTGGTTGTGAAAATGGGGAAAGGTTAAGAGGGTGGGTAGCTGGAGTGAAATATATATAGAGTAGGGTTGAAGTGTATTATATTTGCAAAGGGGGTTAGTCTATATAGGGATAACTGTAGCAAGGCTGCAAGGTAAATGAAGGTAGACACACAGGACACACAGAAAACCGAGTAGGTATCATATGATGGAAATGAGGTGCTAAAGCTACAATGCAGAATAGTATCATTATTGTACAGGAAAATGGTAGTGAGTATGAAGGAGGTTGTTGTGTAATGATGGATACAGCAAGTTGGAGGCTGCAAGTGACACAATGGCTGGAGATTATGACAGGATAAATATAGATACTAGTCCACCACAGGGGAAAATGGATACATGTATTGCTAGTGTACATGTATAAGTAAAATGGGTAGCTGATTAGTGGATGTATTGTTATCAGTTATAGTGCAATGACAACCGTGACATGTTGTAAGAGATGGTGTGCAGAGGAATGTAAGGTTGGTGTCATAGTCGGTGCTAAGTAGAGAAAAGCATGTAGTATTGTTGATAGAACAAGCAACTGAAGCTAGTTTGAACCACCAGTGAACTAACATTACATACCATATCTAAACTAGTGTGAGATACAAGTGGCTAATATCTATAAGTCTGCAGGACAGGTATGGTAGATAAATCGATAAATAGGCAAGAATACAGCGATGGATACTGTGATATGTTGTTGTAAAGGGGAGCACAACACAGGTGAGGCTGCAGCAGATGGTGCTGCTATAGGTGGGCAACAGGGAAGTATTTACAGCAATCAAAAACTTCAACAAAAAGCATCCCAACAAAATAATAAATAATAAAATAAAAAAAAGAACTTGATAATACTAGTGAAGGCAACAAACTAGGCAATAAGAATGAACAGTATAATACCAAATGATGTAGAGAGCTGCTAGTTCCAGGTAGTGAAAATTTTGTTTGCAATGCAACAATATGAAACACCACCTGCAAATAAAACAGAGGAGAGAGGAATTTTAGTCAAATGATGATCACGAAATGAGAGGGGGATCGAGCTGGACCATACCACCCATAAATCTACTTAGCCCTTACGCACTTAGGCCACCAATATCGTTTATTGGCAGTCAGATTTCCACCTGGGGCCAATGTAAGCACATTTAATCTGCTACCAGAGTTCTCATTCCTAGCACCAACCATGTTTCCCTTGGAACCTGTAAGTCGAGGATCAATGTTGCCTCAAAGTAGGGGAAATTATCAGTTCAGGAGCATCATCTTGGTTGCTTGCGTGCACATATGTACAATTTTGTACATGGCGCCTCTCCATCCTCAATTGCTTGAGGTTTTTGCTTAGTAAAATGGCAAACCAAACACTCATACGCATATGTAAACTGCATTGGCCCCACCTTTGAAAGCCAGATAGGCCCTTTCATATGCCCCTTTTGCCGATGAAATTGTAGTGCATAGCAGTTGTGAAGATAGAATAGCACAAGATGGGTATATTGGTGGTTGGGGAACATTAGCAACACACAGGGTGGTGCTCTGGATATAGGTATAAATGGAGAACTAGTTGAAATGATTAAGGTTGTAGCAGTGGATGTGCATACACGGTGGTGCAGTGAGATGGGTTAATGCTGGGATAAACATTGTTGTGCCCAAGTGATGGATATAGGTGCAATGCGAATAATGAATAAAGATAATTATGCAAATAGTGAAGTGGTGAACCATATTACAACAAGGAATGCTATAGTGAAACACAATATATAAAAGGAGCTCTGGCATAAAACCGTGAACCACAATGGTAATTGCACAGATGTTCAAAACGTCAAGGGGTGGAGATGCAAAACGATATTCAGCATATGGGTGTCTATATGCAGGGGAAATAGTACGAAGCAAATGAAATGCTATGCCTCATAAACTATGGATAGTATATATGGAAACAAGATAAAGTAAAACAAAGGTTAAATCAACGGAATGAAAAGTTGCTACAACAGCGAAAGCGTTAAAAGAACAGAAAATGCAAACAGGAAATCGTGCATAAATGGATA